>NC_051156.1:213960659-214082450 GCF_013339745.2 Dermacentor silvarum | reverse complement strand
ATTTGAGAAGTTGAATTATTAATTAAGACTAATTATGTAATTAGGCGGAATGCAAAAATAATCTGAGTATCTCCAAGCGACGGCAAACAACATTACCTTGGTTCTGTACAGCAACGTGGCATTTGCATATTTTTAAATCTTGGTACATGATAGCTGGGACACCCTGTATACAAACGGTGCTCCCTTTTACAATAACGAGAGCAACGAGCCATGTTTTACCTGCTAGGGTGAAATTATCTTTCAGAAATGGTTTTTCGCGAACAGCATTGCTGTGACGTAGGTTTTCGGCTGCGTCTCAGGTAGCCAGCGTTATGGCAGAATGGGTGCCTGGAACGGAATTTCAATTTCACTCAATCTCTTACTAAGCAGCTCGCCGCCCCTCCGACGTCAATGAGTCAGCGCTATTCTTTCAGGTGCCATTCACTCACTTATAGGAGCGTTAAGGCGCTTACGCGAAGCGGTTATTGAAGAATCTTAGCGCCAGGTTTGACTGCTCGTCATTTGGACTCTCTCGTTCTTGCTCAGGTGGTGACTTGAAATAAGTTAAATGAGGGAGAGGGACTCGGGCAAACAAGAAATAAGAAAGTGAAACCGCTGTTCTCAGCAGAAACGGTTTTTTATCAGTTTCGCACGACGTCGAAATCGTTCTCGTTGAAACTTCGTAGTTCTCCCTCGAAATTCTCAAGAAAATGACAACACGACAAAAATTCAAGACTCGCCAAGACATACGACATGGTACGGCAAGATATTGTAAGGTTTCAGTTTACGACGAACTTTTCTTTGCTGTTTTGCATGAACATCGAAATAAAAATACTGCTGAGTAATATGAATACGAAGAAACAGCGCACAAATGCTACTGATAATACAGGAGGCCTGTGTTTGTAAGATGCCAAATCGAATAAATGGTGGAAAAAAAGAACCGATACAGTCGTAAAGTGAAACTGACGGTCGGACGAGTTGGTAAAGGTTCATTTTTTCGAAACGGCGCCACGGAAAGACACGAAAAAGAATGACACTAAGAACACAAGCGCCATAAAATCAGTCCTAAAATCAGATATTATATTTCTTTTACAGGGCTGTCACACCGAGAGTTGGCTTCAGCTCACCTTCATCTATCAGTTGGCATATGTCCGATTTCTGTATGGGGTCGGATATCTCGATGAATATTCACTACTTCGACTTCATCAGTTACCAATTCTTTTTCTCAGCTCCTTGCTGTGGAAACACTTTCTGTATTGGCTTGCAACATCTAAGGCCAACTCCGTACGTCTCTTCTTGCGACCAAAGTTTATCAAAGCTCCTCATTGTTCCCTCTTAACAACTGCTTCCAAGTCCTCCAGTTTTACCGTTCATAAAGGAGGCAATCGTAATGAAATGTGCCCTTCTATAATCCTATGTCTCTGTCTGCATTAAAATATAACAAACAAATCACGATGTAGTCATGCTTAAAATTTAGGGTTAGGTTAAAAGTATAGAATAGCACAGAAGATTAAGGTAGAGCGAGAGTAAAACTGAGTGGAACAGCAATGAGCAGTAGCTAGATGGAGTGCAGTAGAGCAGAGTTTGGTGGTACAGGGCAGATTAGAGTAGCCAGGTAGAGTGAAGCATAACGAATACATAGCAGGCATAGAAAAATAAACAGAGTAGAGCATACCAAACTACAGTAGCTAGGGAAAGTACTCGTATAGCAGATCTGGTTAAGTGGAGCGGGGCAGAGAAGAGGATAACAAAGTAGCGTAGCCAGGTAGGGTAAAGCTGAGTAGAGTAAATCATTGCAATGTACAGTAGTTAGGTAAAGTAGAACAGACTTGGGTAAAGTAGGGCATAGTAGAGAATACCCGAGTATAGTAGCTAGGCAAAGAAGAGCAGAGTGAAGTGAGCCTAGCAAGTTAGCACAGAATAGAGTGTAGCAAACTACAGTAGCTGGGTGTAGTAAAGTAGAGCAGATTAAAGTAGAATGGACGTAGAGAAGTTAAACAAAATTAAATTATGGTGTTTTACGTGCCAAAACCACGATCTGATTATGAGGCACGCCATAGTGGGCGACTCCGGAAATTTGGACCACCTGGGGTTCTTTAACATGCACCTACATCTAAGTACACGGGTGTTTTCGCATTTCGCCCCCATCGAAATGCGGCCACCGTGGCCGGGATTTGATCCCGCGACCTCGTGCTCAGCAGCCCAACACCATAGCCACTGAGCAACCACGGCGGGTGGACGTAGAGAAGTAATGTATAGTATATAGCGTACTAGAGTAGAGCATAGCAAAGCATGGTAGCAAGGTAAAGTAGTGTAAAGTAGGGCAGAGTAGCCAGAGCATAACATAGCAGAGTAGCTATAGGTAGAGTAGGTTAGATTAGAGTAACCATAGCAGAGGTGCAGTAGAGCAGAGAAGAGCAAAATAGAATAGCTACTGGATAGGTAAAGTAGAGCAGAGTGGGGTGGAGTAGCTAGAGCATAACAGAGTAGAGTAGCAAGGTAGAGTAGGTTAGAGATGCCATAGCAAAGGTGTGGTAGAGTACAGTATAGCAAAGGACAATGGCTACTGGCTAGGCAGAGTAGGGCCGAGTAGCTAGAGTATTTCTAAAGAGGGTATATTGTCTTTGTTGCTACAATTAGACACTAAGAAGTCGACAAGTCCTGATATATTACCGAATGAGTTTTTAAGACGATACTGTGAATCGGTCTCGCATTTTTTTAAAGGGGTAGCGTTAAGGGCCCTGCGTCGCATAAATTCCAACGTCGGTGTCGGCGTGGCGGAAAAAATCATCCGCAACCACCGCATCCGCCAAGGTGTTAGTGCAGGAGAAAATCATTCCGAACCACCCCGACCGCGCAGGCCATTCGTTGTGGTGCAAGGTGTTAGTGAACAAAAATTGAATTTCTCAGTGAAATCCGCCAGAAAAATTGTAAAGTACAACTTAAGCACAACCTACAGACATGGTGGCGTCGGACTGTTATTTCAATGTACGAGCAAACATAATTCTGTTACGAGGAAACTCCAACACAAACCTCTTTTGCCGGCATTTTTACCATAAAAACACCGGCTCACTCGGGTAGCCTACTTGTGAAAATCTTATCCAGATGGCGCTGGCACCCTCAGTAGGTCAAAAATGCGTTTTGGACGCGCGCGCGCGTCGGGGCAATAGCAAACAATTAATAAAACAACGAAAAAAAGCTCCTAGGGCCTTCCCATTTTAATATAAGATGACTTATAATGGCCCTGGAAGAACGTCTTCCCAGCAATGCATTTCTGTTTAAAAGTGAAGCCGACTTTAAGGGGATCGGTGTAAGCTTGATCTCTGTAAGCTGTCTTTCCCACGTTCGGTGTTGCAGTGAATGAAGCCTACTTGCCGGTTGCGAACAATGCGATGCGAACGGGTCCCGATAACGCTATCGCGTTTTACTCTTAAAGGCGAAGCTTAATCGTCCTCCAATTTTTTTATTCACAACTTTTAACGCATCACTGCGAGAAGGAAAGTGACTGGCTGATGACAAGAGTTGTGTCAGTATTAAAATCTGGAGACAAACTGAATGTTGCCAATTACCGCCCGATCTCGATCACATGCAGCACGTGTAAAATAATGGGACACATAATTTCGAAACAATTAGTCAAATATGTTGAAGATAACAACCTTGTCTACGTGAAGCAACATGATTTTAGGAAACGCTTATCAACCGTCACCCAGATTTTTGAAACAGTCCACACTTTCGCTACTGCCATTAATTGTAGAGAACAAATTGATACAATTACAATAGACTTGTCAAAGGGATTTGACACCGTATGTCATGTCAAGCTTATTGAAAAGATGCGAGAGCTTGGTGTTGCTTTGGAGATTATCAATTGGGTCGAAGCCTACTTACACAACAGGCACCAATTTGTAGAGATTTCTGGTGCACGTTCACCTACGTTGACTGTGACGTCCGGAGTACCACAGGGTTCAGCCTTGGGACCTATTTAGTTTCTGTTATATATTAATGATATTGCAAAAGATGTTCAGTCATCTATTGATGTGAGACTGTTCGCGGACGACTGTGTGTTATTTACTCGCGTGAAAAGTGTCTCTGACCAGGTCTTGCTAAATGCTTCCTTGAGAGCTGTTGGACAGGGGTGTGAAAAATGGGACATGCAAATTAATTTTGATAAAACCGCATGTATGTCTGTATGAAAAAAGTAATAACCACTGGTGTTTACATATAAAATTTAAAACAAGGCAGTTAGACGATCCTGTCAGTTAAAATACCTCGGTGTTACAATTAGTTCGACTAAATACTGGAACAAGCACATTGAAAATATTTGTGGTTCGGCTGAACGCAAGCTGGGCGTTTTAAGGCGAAAATTAAGAGATGTCACGCCTGAAACAAAGCTGATGGCTTATAGAACAATAGTACGTCCAACCTTAGACTATGCTAGCATAATCTGGGATCCGCACAGTCAAAAGCAAGTTGATGAGTTGGAATGGATGCAACGATTAGCAGCCAGGTTTATTTATTCATACCACAGGGCCCAGTAAGTGGCCACATTACTCCACAGGGCTAACCTTCAAAAGCTTTCTACAAGTAGACAGATCGCACGTTTGAAATTCTTGTACCAGCTGTATAATAAAACAGTAAACTTAGATCCTAGTTTGTATTAGCGCCGTCCGGGACGACTGTTACCGCCTATTATTCACATATGCTATCTTACCCTACACTACAAGAGTTGATGTGTTCAAGTTATCTTTTTTGCCACGAACAATTTCCTAATGGAATTAACTCGATTGCGGTGTGTTTGTGGATTGCCAATCAGCTGAAGCTTTTCAGCGGCGTTTAGGAATGCTTTGTATATAGCACTGTATAATGTTTTTCCCACCCCTGTAACAGCGCGTAAGGGCTTACAGTGTTATAAAAAAATAACAGAGTAAAGTAGCTAGGTAGCGCAAATCATTAGAAAGTACAGTAGCTAGGTAGATTAAGGTAGAACGAAGTTAGGTAGAGTAGACCATAACGGAGTAGAGTATCTGGGTAGAGTAGAGCACAGTAGATGCTTCTCTTGTGCACTTCATTCGTTAGTGAAGACAACTGGGCTGGTTGAAGCATTTTCGGAACTTTCAACAAACTTCAGCGCGATAAAAATACAGTGGACAAAAAACTCGCAGTTTAGCTTGCTAACTTCGACTAGCGCGTAAATGCAGTGTGATCATTAAACACCAGTTGAAGTTAAGGCTCTGACACGTGAGTTTCTTTTTGTCCGTTGTTTTGTTGCGCTTAAGTTTGTCTTCCCACTTCTTTCGTCTCGTTCTGGCGTCATTTGCAACACGCAGTGGTACTACATAAGCGCGACTGGGTGCATTCTTCACGCTTGTTTTAAGACTCATTTGCAATGTTGTGGAATTATGGGACGAGTGTTTACCTGTATACGTGCGACTGGCGTGACCTCACAGAGTGTTCTCTCTTTGTGCCGCAAACGTCTGCGACTCGTATTACCAGAGATACCAACGCAAACGAACTTCACTTGAACGAACTTTTAAACTGAGCATCCGCCCTGCGAACTCCATGGCTAGAGTTTGTAAATTGCACTATGAACCATGTGGTAATTAGTTAAAACATAATTAGTGAATTTTCGTTAATTAGTCGATTATGCATTTCACCTGTTTGTGCAAGCAATGTCCGCCTCTTCGAATAGACCAGCTCATGAACTAGAATTGTGCTATCTGCCACAGGCAACCTTTAAAATGTTTTAAAAGTGTCCGCATAAACACCCCTTATCTTTGTGTGCCTTCTTTCTTTACCTGCAAGTGACTGCCCCTACGTTTCGAATAGCGAACTGCTACATAAGTGAAATGCTTCACTTTACATATCATCATCTTTCATTCATACAACGTTGTGGAAAGGCCAGCGACGAAATATACCTGTTTGCAATATTTTCACTCCATAATAAGTAAAAGAATCAATCAAACAGACCTGCCGCACGTCCAACTCAGTATATCGGCGCGGATACTGTACGGAGCTGCTCAAGCGATGCGTTTGCTTGTCAGCACGGTGCGTTTTTTTGACAGGTCCTTACGACAAAACGGAGAGCGTTAATTCCGCGTCAGGCATCTTGGCTTATTATCTGAATAGTGCTATTTGCATAATTGGCAAACACTTGATGCGCGCGCGCTGAAAGTCCTCGTTTGAGAAGGCATCTGTGCCACCGATTCGGCTGCATATGTCAAGGGTTTTCTTGCTAAAATTACCATGATGGTTACTATATACACGGTGATCATTTTTACGTTTTACAGAAATTTTAAAAATCGCCTGTGGCAGGTGGCATAATTCTTATCATTGAGCTGGGTTATTCGATGAGGCGGACATTAGTAGCACGAGATATCGAAACATCTATTCAACTAATAACAGAAATTATCAAATTAACTTCTTATTAAATTACTTTACGACACATATTGCAATTTACGAATTGTAGCCGCTGAGCTTGTCAGGCGTATTCACTTGGAATTAATTTCCAGAATGGCACCAGTTTGTAGATAAGCGCCATCAAACTCGGCGTAAAGATGCACTGTTTTATACATTGAAGCACAAAAGTAACTGGAGCGCCCATGTATTTCGTCCCACACTTTGAAAACTAATATCTCGAAACTGGTGTCATCCTGGAAATTCATTTCAAGTGGATGCGTCTTGCAAACTCACCGGCTACAATTCGTAAATTGCAATATGTGTCGTGAAGTAATTAACTAACAAGTTCATTTGTCAATTTTATTGCGATAGCAATTATATGGACACTCCAAGCGCATTTCTGCCGTCATCGTCGTCGTGAGGTTCCTTATAAAGTCCAATGGCCATAAAATCGTCGCCGCGCGCCGTACGCTATGTGTGCGAGTGAAAGCGTACGAGGGTGAGCCGGCAATCCCGGCTCAACGTAGCGCACGCGAAGAAGGAAGGCAGGCCATAAGCGCGCGCTTACTCCTTCGCGCCCGAGGCACGGGGTGGAGGTGACGGAGAGGGAAAGGGAGGTGTGAGGGGGGGTGCGTTATGCCCCGACGGCTGCCACCCACAGCGCGGCCGCGCGGGCGCCGTATCTTGAAAGCGATCTGCGATGTGGGCGAAGTGGACGAAGTGCGCGCCCGCGCGGGCTTCATTTGCAAAGCGATCTGCGATGGGGACAAAGTGCATGCGCCGAGTGCCGGTAGCTTCGTATGCGCTGTGCATTCGACATTCGCGTTGAAGCGAGACGAGAGACAGCGCGAAGGTCAATTTGCCCGCTGCTGCTGGCGCGCTTTCTCACTCCGGCGTTTTCACAGCGAGTTTCCGCGGTCATCGAGCCAGATGTGTTCATGTTTACCTGTGCGCGTGTGCCACCTTGCTTGTCTATTTAGTTAGTAAGCGAAAGTTTACAACTTTATACGGCCCATTAAACGACTATCCTTGGTTCGTATAGCTCTCTACTAATTTGCTATCGCAATCGATGCCTTTCGGGCGAAACTGCGACTCTTTTTGTTAATTAGTTGAATATGTGTTTCGATTTCTCGTGCTACTAATCTCCGAATCTTTCAATAACCCAACTCAACGATAAGAATTATGCTACCTGCCACAGGCAATTTGTAAAAATTCCAGAAAGCTTAAAAATGATCACCCTGTATACAGGGTGTTCATTTTTAGGTTTTACGGAATTTACGGATATTACTTCCAAAAATGTGGAACGAAATACATGGGCGTTCCAGTCACCTTTGTGCTTCAAAGCATAAAAGAGTGTTTCGTTAAAAATGTGAGTGGAACAACAGTGCAGTTTTACGGCGAGTTTGATGGCGCATGTCTCCAAACTGGCGTCATTCTGGAAATTCATTCCAAGGGGATACACCTTGCAAACTCGCCGGATATAATTCGTAAATTGCAATTTGTGCCGTAAGGTAATTAATTCAAAAGGTAATCAGTGGTTTTGTTAATTAGTTTAACGTGTGTTTCCATATGTCGTGCAAGTAATGTCCGCCTCTCTGAATAATCCAGCTCAAGGACCAGAATTATGCTATCTGAAACAGGCTATTTTTAAAATTCCGTAGAACTTAATAATTATTACCCTACATATAATACATGGATTTGTCTGATCGTCGTACCTGCGGCATCAGCCATTCTTTTGTGGCTTTACTTACTGCGCTTTGTCTACGAGCCATAAAGGCATGCTTTATTAGCCTAAATTTCAAAGCAATCTTGCTTTTATAAGCGCAGATGGCAACGGGAATCTGCTCACATTCATAATCATCGCAAAGTATTGCATTTATGATGAGCTATTTTCTAGGCATTTGCTTGAAAGCGACCACTTAGCAAAGGCACAAAGCTGTTTGAAGCCAGAAGTATAAGAAGTTTAGGCAAACCCATGCACTAACCATCATTCGCGTGGAGGCTGTGCCACAATCGCTCGCAAAAAGCTTTGTTGACCTTTGTTGACTATTTATTGATTTCTAGTCGAGTTGCTGTAGCATTCAATAAGCTTTTTTTTTTTACGAGAGGCAGGCATTGAATATCCATAATATTTTAGTAATGGATGCTTGAAGATTCCACAGAAATCATATACCTCCAGAGTTTCCTCTAGAAACTTTCGTAGGAAACTCTATGTATGCAGAAAACGATGGCTCGTCGATCGAGAACAATGACTGCACGACGATGTCGCTGCTGTCAGTATTGCGTCAACACCGGCGCACGATCGTACATGCGTCATTGAATTCCTATCAGAAGCGCATTCTGTAATCGTGGAGGTTAATGGCCTCGGAGAGTCGTCCATATCGAAAAAAGAAAACCGTATACTTCATCATGAACGTTACACTAAATAATCCCATGTGAACGTGTGGGTCTTTATATAAAGAATTATGTTTCCAAATATTGCACCGATCAACATAAGGCGGGCCTATGTCTTTTTGTCAGATAGGGGTGTATTGAATTCGTCATCTCTTTTGGTATTGCTTGCGAAATATAACTCTTTTTTACGTGCCCTGAGATGTGCGTCACTAAAAAAAGTGCGGCATCTGACTGAACGTGTTGGCTCGGATGGCAAGAAGAAACAGTGCAGCTAACGCAATCGCAAATGGAATCTTCTCAAGTTGTGTCTTCATTGTTTAGGTTACTCCCGTACAACAACGCGTAGTCGATCAAAGTTTCGACCAAGGTTAAATTGGGCGCAGGGGAAAAGGAAAGCGAGCTCGTTGCGTGTCCCCAGCATTAAGTTGTGGTTGCGGAAACCACCAGAATACACGTGCATTGCGCAATGAACTATATGCAAAGATTTTTTCGTTGATAAAAAGATTGTTTCGAGCATCCTTACGACGGTGGAGAAAGAAGAAAGGGTACCGTCTCCATGCTTTGTCAAAACTACATTTGGTGACCGGAATCAATCAAGGAATGGCGCATTATTTCATGGTCATGTTTACTTGTAATACCAAATGCCGTGTGCAATGAATACTACAAAACATACTGGGTAATCGATTTTGCTATTCGACGGAGATTTTGGTAACGAGTACCTTTTTCTCAAATATTCGTATTTAATCCGAAAAAAAAACTTTGGTATTCTACACCCCCCTCCCCCTTCATGTAAATCTGAACTGAAACGCAGTCCACAATACGGTTCAAAACATCAGGTTTAGATATGAGCAATAAAAATTGAAGTGGTGCATATAATGGGAATCACGATTCGCCAAACGTGCTAAACTAGTGAAAAGGAGTAATTACTGATAAATATACAAATGCCCGACAAGACAATACAGCATGCAATGTTTATAAAAAATATTGCAACATTACATAATAAACATAACAAGCGCGACAGGTGGCGTATGTTAGCAGTATGGCTTAGTATAACAACCAAACAATAATATTGTACCGTTCAATAACAGAATTGCTGACACAAAAGAAATTTTGCCAGTGTTATTTGGTAGTTGTGCCACTTATTGTACTCGTGAAAGAAGCCAAGAATTACGTATGTGTAGATCATGGGTCAAGTTGATTCATCTTTCGATGTCTTTCAAATATTAAAGGGGTCCTGAAGACCTGAACTACCCCTCGGGCTTGGTGAAAAAAAAAAAAAAAAAAAAAAACAGTGCTCGGATAGTATGCGCTGCTGTGAACATCCCGGGCAAATTTTGCAGTTGTGCGCGGCGCATGGAGCTCGCAAGCGGAGCGCGAAGTTACCTTTTCTCAAACTTCTCTTTTCACAGAAGCATGCTCCTCACTCTTTTCTGGACGCTTTATTTCGTAATATAGCAGATTCTCATACGCGGCTGCTATTGGCCAATAGCTGACATCAATCAAGAAGAGTGTTTGGATCAGTGCGCTTCTTCTTACAGTTACTGTGTATATTTATTGACGCAATTTATTAATCAGGCTGAAGTTAGCGAGAATCTTCTTTCGAATTTCGATAAGAATTACGTACTTCCGGAAGAAGCCGACTATCGTCACTATCGTCTGCTCCCGTTCGGCCGCGGCCTTCCGCTTAGGAATTAAACTTTGGCCACCCTGCTTATCGGTGTCGTAGCCGTCGGGTCTCGCTGATTTCGAATAGTTTTGAACACTGAAATAGTCTCGAACCACGCGAAACTTAAGGTCAAACCACACGCACGCTTGCCAGCACGCGCTCACTCCTGCACGTCAGGCGTGAACAGGGCCAGACAATTCTAGTTCTATGAGAATATTCTAGTTATATGGAGGACAACACCGGACTATATGGAGGACAACACCGGACCGCACCACGTAGCAGGGCCAGACTGGAGCATATGAGCGCGAGCGCGCAATCAATCTCCGTTGTGCATATAGCAAACGCTGCGCACACACACTTCGGTTGCATGTAGCTGCGGTCTGATACGTATAGCGTAGATGCCGCGGTTGTCCTCAGCGCGCTGCGGCTCACTGAGGACAACCGCGTTTGGCTACGTTTGGCTGGAGAGCCTACATGCAACTTTGTTTGCATGTAGGCTCCCTACGTTTGGCGTGTCGTAGGCGCCAAATCGGAAGTAGTGGCGCCTACTTGAACACGCAAAATCAAATTTGAACTGCCCGCAACCGTGACTTACAGTAGGCGGAGCGTTGTAAAGATGCCCTGCTTCGCCGTAGCCTTCGCAGTGCAAGGCATTGAAGAAGTAACGGGAGCACAGCGAACGGGATCATACGCGACCTTTAATTGCCAATAACTCTACTTATTCTGGACGTACTAAACTACTTCTTGCGGCAAAATATTTACGAAATTGTCTATTTTAACTTCAAGTGAATTTCTTGACTTCTATAAAAAGTGGTTCAGGGTTCCTTTAACATTTGAAAGCATCCCTGTAATTAACCGGCACAATCAGGACTGTTGTTATCGGCCATTTACCACGCGGTATACCACTCGCTCACGGAGGACGCGACAGTGGTGAACAAACACGTCGACGTCCTCGTCAGAGCCATCTCCAAATGCGATGACTCATGGTAAACAGATGGGCTCCGCCGGGAATGGTTTGGGCACTTTGCAAGGGGACATTCCTTCACATCGCCTGACGTCAGCCCAAACTGCCACGTCCGCGTCGGAGTCGGGGCCACTGTGCCTCGCTCTTTCCCTGTTCGTGCGCAGTGATGTGCGTGTGTTTTGGGCCAAGCTCTCCTCGGAGGAAAAGGGGCTACCAACCTCCGGATTGGCGGGGGATGAGGTCATCCATCTCCTGACGCCGGATTGGGGCAAGGCGACGGGACCGGGACGGTGGAGGGGTTAAAAGAGGAGACGGACGCTTAGTAAAAAAGATCGCCAGCTGGAACTTGAACGTGAGCATCTTACCTTCAGTAGTCACAATCATTCTTGTACAAAATGTAAATATAAACGTGTGTTTAAAACGACCTGGATGTCAGGCCCAGCTACACATTCCCTCACTCCTCCACTGTGAATGGACATCTCACAGCTTCGAAGTTTCTTCTTTTTTATTCCCGATGCAAAAAGGAAAGGGTGGGTGTCACTGCATCTCTTCTTTTACCTCTTTCGTGAGTATGAAATACTACAGTACAGTTGACAGTGTGTCAGAATTATGTATTCTAGTGTCCTGTCAGTGTCCTGTCCTGTCATAACTGCGAGTCGGCCTAGTTGAAATAGATTCATTAAAAAAATTTTTTTTCGCTAACAAACAGGGACGAAGAAAAGGAGTAACACAAGGACGAGCGCTTTCTAACAACTGGTTTTATTTTCGAAGAACCACCTGCTTAAATACCCACAGATCTGCGCGATCCAGTCAATAAAACACGTCAATAGCGCATAAAACAACACTTGTGATAAAATGCCGCGTATAGGTGCTACCCGGTCAGCATAAAAACAGTAATGCGCATAAACCAAGCACATAAGGCGAAAATGCGTTACAGATATGATGACAGGAGCGAATTCTCTTTATCTAACAATGAAACAGAAGGATGACTGATGCATTTTCCCTTTAGTTTTGCAATCCAATGAGCTTCCACAATTTCTCTCGCGGTTTGATTTCTATGCCTAAACAAAATGTCGGTGCTTCCAAGACCAGGTGAGCACGCATGTTCTTCACAATGCATTGCCAAATGTGTACTAGGGTGACCTTTCAGACTAGACAAGTGTCTTGTCCTTGTGTTACTCCTTTTCTTCGTCCCTGTTTGTTTGCGTAAAAAAAAAGTTTTTTTTTAAATCTGTCCTGTCATATACATGTCTAGCAGTCAAGCATTTTGCGTGTCTCTCCTCGATCTTTTCTCTCTTCATTAGAACCTCTATCTCTATAAATTGTAGAGTTACCTATGCGTGTAACGATTCCGGTTCCATCAATTTCTTCTCTGCTTTGAGGCGACACCTGGTGCAAGCGTACAGAATCAGCGAAGTACTAGTGGGCACCGAGAGTTGCGCGGGTTACTTGAAACTGATGCCGAGCTCAAAGTAACTGCGTAAGCACAATTTTGAAATTTCCAAAACGTAATTTTTTCAAGACGGAGTTCATTTGTGCCCCTGAATGTGCCGATAGAACTCCAATGCCAAAGCGCAATTAACCGGCATTTGGCAAAGTTCCCACAACACGACCAGTAATATAACACATTCTTAACCTTGTCGCAAGCATTATCGCATACATGGCAAACATTCGCGCCGAATTTCATTGCGCTAGCTTGAATGGTTCTCTCTAATGTCATCGACATTTGGGGTGGAAGTTCCGAATCACATGTATAACCGCAATAACAGCTTCGTTCTTAAATATGAAATAATGTTTATGTTAGTTCATTTGTAAAGAAATAGTTGAAAGCGACATGCAGATCTGCTCACCATGTCTCAAAGAGTGAGCCAGTAACGCGAACGACAAAATCTCTCCCTCCCGCTATCCCAATCAATCAATCAATCAATCAATCAATCAATCAAGAAACCAATCAATAAATCAGTCAGTCAACTGATCAATCAAATAAATAAACAAATAAATAAATGCCGACACCACGAAAACTATGAGTGTCAGCGACGCTCTGGTACAAGAACACAAAATATTACAATATGGTAGACCTTGGTCATTGATGGCTCTAAAGTTTGCAAACACACAGAAACACACAATGGCGATTCCAGCCGAACGACTGATATTAACGCGAGAGCGTTAAGGGCCCCGCGTCGCAGTAAATCCGGCGTCGTCGTCCGTGGCGGAAAAATCATCCGCAACCACCGCATCCGCAAGGTGTTAGTGCAGCAGAAAATTATTCCGAACCACCCTGACCGCGCAGGCCCTTCGTTGTGGTGCAAGGTTTTGGTGAACAAAAATTTAATTTCTCACAGTGAATGTCGTCAGAAAAATGATGAAGTACAACTTAAGCACAACCTACAGACATGGTGGCGTCGGATTGTTATTTCAATATACGAGAAAACATAATTCTGTTACAAGGAAACTCAAGCACAAACCTTTTTTGCCAGCATTTCTACCATAAAAACACCGGCTGACTCGGATAGCCTACTTGCCAAAATCTTATCCAGATGGCGCTGGCATCCTCGGCAGGTTAGGGAGCCTACATGCAAGCGCTTGCATGTAGGCTCCCTACGGCAGGTCAAATTGGGGCCTGGCCCGCCAAATACGTTTTTGGACACGCGCGCGCGTCGGGGCAACAACAAACAATTAATAAAATAATTAAAAAAAGGTCGTAGGGCCTTCATATTTTAAAGACGACTTATATTGCCCCTGGAAAAACGTCTTCCCAGCAATGCATTTCTGTTTACAAGTGAAGCCGACTTAAAGGAGATCGGTGTAAGCTTGGTCATTGTAAGCTGGCTTTCCCACGTTCTGTGTTGCAGTGAATGAAGCCTACTTGCCGGTTGCGAACGATGCGATACGAACGGGTCCCGATAACGCAATCGCGTTCTACACCTAAAGGCGAAGCTTAAGCGTCCTCCAATTTTTACTATCGTGACGATTGTCTCTGAACAGTGCTGTCCGGCTAAACAAATGTTTGGGCGGCATGAAATAACGACCTGTAACCGCAGTAATGACACAACCATGTATGCGCAACAGGTCAGTCTTTAGCCGGTCTACAATAGTCAAATTGGCAAGCGGCAGCTTTATAGCACGGATGCTCTTATTTTTTTGTTTTCTTTTTTCTTGCACCTGATTTGTGGTTGTCGAAGACATGGCGAAGCAACTCAGTATTCATTACCATGACATTATACAACGGCGTATCTCCGTTGAAATGCATTGAGAAAGAGAGAGAGCTCTTTAATGAAAAAGAAAAAAAAACTGATTTCTGCAGGCAGTGTGTTTAAACGCCTACACGCGTTACTCTGTGGCGGAAAGGGGATGTGGGATTGAAGCGTGACATGTACGTTACAACGCACGACCAACTATTCGACTATCGCTGTAGCGGTTATGACCATCCCCGTGGCCCACTTCGATCAGTAGATTCAACCAGTCACCCTATCTTTGCTTTCTGCAAGTTGGTTAGCCATTTATTAGGACGGCACAGGGTGCGACGGCTGTTCGACAAATGATTTACGAATTACAGGGGGGGGGGGGGGGGGGGGGGGGGGAAGAAGAAGGGATGTTCAAGGCGACGTTAGTCTCACTTTGCTTCAGTGTCCTCTTATTCCTCACTTGATTTTTCTTCCCTTGCTTTCTGATAGCTTGAAACTAAACGCGATCACAATAAATATTATCTGCCCTCTGTATGACGGTTTAGTCCTTTTCTTCATAATTAATAGCTCGACGCGAAACGACAGAACGACGTCGTTCAAGCCAATGGTTCGAGCCTATATATGTTATCGGTGAGCAATGACTCTGTTATGACCTGGTTAGCGTCTTGCTCCGACGGCAACTTGTGTACTACAGCTACGGCTGTAACGGTCAGTGTTTTCGATTAGGCGGAATCAATAACGTGCTTGCTCCGGCGCGAAATATTTGTAACGACGCTGTAAACCTTTCTATAGCGGCGGACGGTTCCGACCCCAAGATGCCCGCACGCTGCCATGGCAGCTATGCATATTAATCGTTCGGAAAGACCAGTTGTACGCGATACTAGCGTCTAATATATTCTCGCAGCCATTATCCTCTTCCCCTTTCCTCCAATCTCCTTTTTCTTGTAGCGCTTTTTCTTTATAACATTTCAAACAGCAATTTTGCTGTTCTTTTCTTTTTAGAGTGAAGCTGTATATGCCTAGGCTGAAACACTCGTGGTCCGACCACAGAAACCCTCCGGTGGAAATAAACCTATCCAAAACCTATCGAAAACTCGCGTCTCCTTCAGTTGGTATATACTAAAATTGGCATGGAAGGGTACGAATGTATGACTAACATGACTAATAGGTCATGACATCAATAACGTCATATGCTTGTCAGTTACGTCACGATTAACGATAATAAAATCGCATGTGGCGCATACCCGCATTGGTTATGCGGGTATGAGCCAGGGACAAGAAAGAAAGAAAGAAAGAAAGAAAGAAAGAAAGAAAGAAAGAAAGAAAGAAAGAAAGAAAGAAAGAAAGAAAGAAAGAAAGAAAGAAAGAAAGAAAAATCACGTGTGGCTCATACCGGGGCCGCACATTTCAGCTTCGCTGGTTTTACAGATCGCACTTTTACGAGCCATGTTTTGAGGCAACAACAACAACATTTCAGCTTCGCTGGTTTACAATCTGTACGGGGTGCATGGGCGGTGATTGTTTCTTTATATAATAAGCACCGCGAATTTCTCAAACAAATCACAAGAATGTCCGGCGTATCTTTTTTTTATGATTTTCAATTTATTATGAAAGCTTTATATTATGTACAGTATCGTTTATCAAGCTCATCACTTTATACTTTGCCCGGTGACTATGGCGATCCGCTCGAAAGCTCGAGTTCGTAGTTTTGGAATATCAAGCCCTGTCGATCGCGACCTTATTGAGGTCAGAATAGAGAATCGTGAGGGGGGAGAGGGTAAATTCGTTTTACCATAGATCAATCAATCATTCAGTAAATCAATCAAATGAACGTTTATTTCTCCTCGAGAAATATGGGGTTGACGAAAAAAAAAAAGTCGCAAACTGCAGCTTGACAAAGCTCCGGCGCCCTACAATGTCCAGCACCAAGTGAGCTGCGGTACACTCCTAAATATTATGTGTATAGGAAGCAACTAAACATACTTATTGAAAACACACACTTTGACAAAACATAGACAAATAACCTGTAATTTCTTAATAAAAAGCAGTATGGATTTTAGCTTGGATAGAACCTGGAAATATCTGAAATACAGGATCAATACAAATATAAAGATCTGAAATAAAGACATCGCGCAATATTTGAGGTTGAGAAATCAGCGTCGCATACGAGCAGATGAAATCTAAACAGAAGAGGCAACGAAACAGTTCGCCATTTGCTCTCACATGTCAGATAAGATAACCTCAGATTCTAAAAGAAAAAAAAAGATTAAGGACGTATAGTAAAAAGTTAGTACCACCAAAGCTAAACAGCGTTCGAGAAAAATAAGACAGTCATTGACAAATACAATGCGCTACAAATACAATTGACAGCGTTCAGCGACTGCTGCAATAACTAATACCCAGTGTTGCTGAAACTATGCAAGCAGCAGCCGGCGAACGACTTGATGGGTATGTGAGCTAAGTCATACCTTGACCTGATAACAAATAAATGTGCGCGTGGATGGTGAGTATGTCAAAGAACCACAGATGATCGAACCTAATCTGGAGACAACAACTAACCATCTACGCCCAACTCACCAATCCGGTTATACACGCAGCTTACTCGCGTATACTGGTTATTTGTAAGGCCAGGTCATGCCTTCACCAAGTATGAAGCCAACATACATTTCCTATGGGCCGGCTCTCACTGAGGTGGTGGTTCACGTCGCCACAGGCCAAGAACATCGCGACGCGCATTAAATGCATTTGAATGGTTCTATTGAAATGCGAAATATAAAGGAACGTGTTATTTTCCTTTTTTTTTTAGAATTGCGTGATTTGTGCTACCCTGCCCTCTCCCCCCTGACCCCCAATTTTCTGCTCTTTTACATTCTTAAGCAATTGACTGAGTAAAATCTGCAAGAACAAAAACACTTACCGAAAATGATAAAATAACAAGAAAAAAGAAAGAAACATTGTCATTGTCGTCGTTATTGTTGCTGTTGTGAGTGTACACCTACAGCGAAGGATGCGAGAGCAGAGGGCGAGGAGGAGTCTACACTTCAATGTCTTCTTCTCCGAGATCAGAGGTAAAAAATGACTGACCAGTTGGAAGAAATTAGTTTGGCCTCTGACGCGTGGAGTGACGCGATAGCTGGCGAAATGTAATGCGCAGTAAGTCTATACACTGTTTTGTGCGGTGTTTGTTGCAGTGAACAATCTCACGTGCGAGCGAGCAATTTCCTTTCGAGAAGGAAAAGAAGTGCGAGTTGTATTGATCCCAAAATTTTCAATCAATCTTCTCATTTTTTCTTTTAAATTTCACCATCCATTAATCTGATCTTACTGCTCATATACACGAACCTCATTCATTTGCAGTCAAACCCTTTTATTAATTGCTTTATTATTAGCTATTAACTGAACGTGCAACTACCTACCCGATTTTGGCCCATCCCCCACTGTGGGTACCGGCCGTGTTGTGAAGGCCACAACTGCAATAGCAATTCGTTTGTAGAAGTTGCGCCTCCCCGTGGTGAAGGAGAAAGACGTGACTTTTCTTCACCTTACCCTATCAAGACTTATACAGCCACTGATCTCTAATAAAACAATCATTTAATTTCTTACTGCTGCATTCGTTCGGCCTTTTACAAATTTATATTCGGGTGACTCCATCAATAGGATTCGCGCTATTCCTTAGAGTAAACACGAAGATCAGCGCCATCCATTAAGCATGAGATGAAGTCGAGTGCTAAAAGGCTAATGAAGACGAAGCAGACGCGCTCAATCATTGTCATTGCATGAGAAGAAGAGGCAACAACAACAACAAAACTTAATTTAGGAACGCCTCAGCAACTGGGACGGCGATGTGCTGGAAAACGAAGGCACGAACGCCAGTTCTATCCAGTACACAGATGTTGAGCGCGAGTTAGCCAATCACGGCAGCTGTTGGCGCGATCGCGCTCTCCAGGATCTTTATTCTCCGCAGCTATCGCATCGGCAGAGCGGCTGAGAGCTTACATTAATTTTGATCGTAAATTTAGACTCTCAGCCACCCTGCCGATGCTACAGCTGTGGAGATGTTCGCTTTTTATTGTTCGTTTAGCTTATATGCTCTCTAGATTTTAGTGCGATGAAGTTGGTGCTTTGTATAACGTTACCTTTTTTTTTTTTCTTGCATTGCTCGTTCCCCGGCAATTGGTAAAGACCATCTGGTGCATGCGATACTATAAATAGTTACTGTAACACACAGTCTTACTCATTTTTATTAAATAGCATCAAAGAAAGCAGAGTGGCTTAGAATTACAATGTTATACTACCAGTCGGTTAGTCATAAGTTCAAATCGTCGTGGCGCAATGGGAATTTTTCTTTTCTTTTGTAATTTTATAGTAAAAGATATTGGTATTCCAGCGACAGACGGCTGCGAACACTAGCGGACGTCAGAACAATCACGAAAGTGATCCCATAACAGCTATCGCTGTAAAATGTGTCCTCACGCAGGGGCTGAACCCGCAACCACGACAAATTTTTCTTCAATTCTTCTTCTTTCTGGGGTTTCACGTGTCAAAACTTAGCAAGCTTTCACAGAACTGATTCAACATAACATCCAGTTTCCTGTCGATTTTCTGACAATATTAACTGGTTTATGTTAACTATTAATCAAAATGAGACAATCCGAACATGTTTTTATTCTCTTGGGCTGGGGCTGTCCTCTTCGTCGTGAATGGAGTGGTAGCAATTTCCTCTCCCGGCAAACTACGACGGCGTAACATTTTACGTGATTCGGTTTCAAACCGGGTCACGTCGGACAAGAACGTTTTCCTCGAGAGTCTGTGGGGGGCTCCCATGTGATTGCGCCAGGACAGTGGCATGCGGGTGACAACCACAGGAGTCACTGACAGAGCTGCAATGAAAAAAAATAATAATAATAAAAGGCTATATGCCCTGCGCATTTCGAGTTCGCCACACTCGCAGATGGTTGGGCCTCCTGCGCATGCGTCAATCTCCTGCGCTTGCGGTCCTTATGGAGGCGGACACGTTCCACCGTGTTCAAAGGGGTTGTATATCACTCTGTCTTGCTTCCCGAGTCTCTTCATGCCCTTTCTGGACCGTATACGTGTCGAGCGCAGGGGGGCCATAGCCGAGCAAGAGCGAAATTTCTGCAACAATTTGCATACCTGTAGGCCTTATAACTCCCGATGAGCATCGCTATTAGTTTGATAGATTATACGACGTAGTGAGCTGTCTCACATTCCTGCTCGGATGGACACAGGTACTGCAAAGGTACGCCTCTGTGAAACTCGGCGCGCGAGGCTAAATTTAGCTCCGATTGTGTCGTGCGCGGCGCGACAACTGCGCCATCTGTGACCGCGATAAATGCATGATCGAGTAATGATTTCTTTCCTCTACACAACGATACCAAAGTAAAGCCTGTGAGTATAGTGCGGTTGCAAAGGTATCAGCGATAATGCTGTACCATGTTTTCGTTAAATGCGGTTCCAGCAAGCGCGACCCCCTCTGACCGATTTTAATGGCGTTTCAACGTCAAAAGGAAACAATGAATGTTTACAAACATTCATTTCTGGTCAAAATTATATAAGAGTGGAATAAAATAAATTCAGAAATACTTGATGGTACAAGCTCGCTCGCGATTTTTGAAAAAAAGTTAGAATCACTAATTGTTCGATTTTGATTTCGTGTTTATGTGCACGAAGAGCTGTATTACACTGTTTGTATGCAGTTTTATGCTGTTTGTATATTTTGCTCTCGGTGTTGTGAAAATGCCCACCCTGTAACAGACCGAAAGGGCTCACAGTATTGAAAATAAATAAATAAATAAATAAATAAATAAATAAATAAATAAATAAATAAATAAATAAATAAATAAATAAATAAATAAATAAATAAATAAATAAATAAATTGGAAAAGATCAGATGGAATCAGGCCAGATGAACACGCAGTTCAGAGAGATTTAAAAGAAAGAGAAGATCCATTCAGGAAATCTCATCATAAAGAATTTGGAAGACACATAATAGTGATAAAAAACGAAAAAGAAAATTAACATATATATGGTAAACGTTTTGTAGCTTTTGAATTTAAACGGTTTGAGCGTGAAACTGATCGCCCTTGGCTAAAGCATAGTGACGATGCCTCAGGGATGAGTAAAACCAGGGTCCTTCAATACTTTGGTGAAACCTAAACTTTAAGACTGGAACCAAGTTTACGAAGCAGAGCTTCGAGAAACCTTTTTCTTTACGTTAAAAATCACCGACTGAAGAAAAAAAAATGTGATTCTTCGCCTTGTCCTAATTTTGTTACTAAGCGATTGGCTTATATAGCAACAAGGACAAGACACTAGTAACGAGGACAATATGGCTTAGTAACAAGGAATCCCGCTGCGGTGAAATGGCCAAGAAGCACTCAGTCGTGATCGGCACAAGAAGCTTCTGCCACTCTTTCCTACTTTATGAAATATCAGTCCGACTTCTCAATTAAGCGTGATTCTCTCTTTTCGAAATTTCAATCGATTATTAATTTTTCCTTCTTTGTAGTGTTTTTTTTTTCTTCATTTTTTGCGTTCACTCTTTTCGCCCTTGGCCCAGTGCCCGCGTGTGGGTACGTGCCATGACTGAAGTTCAGCGGCAACAACAAGTGCCCAGCGATTTCCCACGCCGCGAGTCGTTCTTGCGCTGCGGTCGCATCGAGCTTCGCGCCGCGACGAGCGCGCCGTCATGACGACGACGACCATGTCGATGCGCGTCGCACGGTGCACCTCGTAGCGGACACGCAAGACGACCGTGGCAATCAATGGCGCCAAGGACGGCACGGACGACGCGTGAACTATAGAAGGTAAGAGCTGTGAAGGGCAAGTGATGTAATCTATCGAACGGCGCGATGTTGTTCCTTTATACTGCACTGCGGTTGCAGTTGCACAAGCCAAGATAACGCGTACTAATCACCGTGGCATACAGCCTAAATTTACGAACAAAACATCGAAAGAGTGGGGTGGGCAATAACAACAAGGTGAACCGACAGTTTAAGCCACGAACGAGAACCCGTTATGAAAGCAACGTATCAAACGGTACAGATTGTATCAAAGAGCAAACACACATGAAAGAAACCAAGAACGCAGGCAGGAAGACACCAAATTTTAACCGCGTTTTAACCTCATAGTCAGAACTAGCAGAAATAATAGTGGTAGTTTTTTTTTTTTTCGTACAAATTAGGACACTGCGTGATGGATAGAGAGGAAACGTTAGCGACAGTTGTCGAAACGTTGGCTAGAGAGACATTTCTTGTTAAACCACCGCTGAACACCTGCCACGTTAATTCCTTTGTCGCATAACGTTTAGGACTTTTCGTGAACTACTTATATAGACACCCGCAATATCTAAACGACGTTGCAGGCTGTATGTGCAGAGGCCACGGGCAGCGCCGACCCCAGACATGCCCGACAGCGGCGACCAGCAGCTCCTGATCATCGACACCGACGCCGGCGTTGACGATGCGCTCGCCATCTTGTTGGCCCTCTCCAGCCCGTGAGTACGCGGTCCCTAATGCCCCTCTATACCCACGCACCCCCGCCGCTTGTATGGAGTGAGTTTAGCTGTCCCTATACCATAGAACGTGCTACAAAAATTGTTAGAAGTAATTGTAAAATCTAGATGGGGGCCGACAGATGGAAACACACAGCGGGATAAAAAATCGGATGAACAGTGGTAAAGTGCCTCAGACATACTGACCAGCTGGACAGGCTGGACAATCCGGCCAGCCCGTGTGAGGTACCTCACCTCTGTTCATCACGCTTTTATCCCACAGAGGTAACTCTAGCGCTATATGGTGTCTGCGCGAGCTGCGTGTGTAGCGGTTTGGTCAGCATGGGAATTATGGGTAGCGCATGGATTCGGCCTAAACTACGCCCAGCCTAAACTCTACGCCTCGGCTTCAAGCGGCCTTTTGCACGGCTACACAAATTGATCACTTTCGACAAAAATGTGGCGCTATAAATCTAACTATTTGCTGTGATCAGGCATGTGCACAGAGACTTAATGTCTGGCCGTGTTCAGAAGGCTACGATCGCTTGAACATTTAGAAATATAAAGCGTAATAAACAACATCACAACAACGTCTGAAGCCACGAGCGCGAAGATTATACAAGTCCATGTACTACCTATCATTTAAATAGTTTCTTCTAGTAAGCGAGTTCCTTCTAGGAATATTTTTCAGGAACTCTATAGTCCCCGCCAGGTGGCACCGCTATGATTGTGCGCCCGCGGATTGCGTCACATTGCGTTCTCCGCCGCCTTGCCCTCCTGTAAGGTGATCCGAAAGAATAGGTTGATGGGCAAGTTGGTACTGCATTAGGTGATGCGTTAGCGCAAACGGGGCTGGCAAGACGACAGAGAAGACGAAGGCACGGTGGTATGCTAACAATTGATTTATTGGACGTGTTCAATACATATACGTATAATTTATTCTTGCGTTATAAGTACAAAATAAAATATGAACAGCAACCAACTAGCCCCTTTCATCGCCCTTTCGAACTTCGATACGTAACATATTGTGGCACAACAGTGATGGTACAACCTAAGATGGTAAGGAGGCCCCTTACGGAAGCAGGTGAATATAACAACGTCAAATTAAAAAGTAAATTAACTAAACCAGGGGCGGTATTTTGAAACAATTCTTCTCATTTTGCACTTTTCTAGTTGTTTGTCATCAACTTGCAGGAAGAGCCGCATCTCTGCTATTGCGTCGGCGGGACGGATATGGTGGGACGGGCCATTCGGCGGGACGGATGATATGATTAGAATATAATTGGGGAAAATAATTCTTAAAGAAAAATAGAAGAACGCAGACAGGACCCTATCGAGAATTTTACTTAAGACGTGGGCGACGGGTAATCCGGTACGCGCGCGCGCACACACGCACACCGCTGTGTGGTGACGTAGTGGCTTCGGCGCTGCACTGCCAAGCCCGAGGGTGCGGGATCGAATCCCGGCAGCGGCGACCGCATCGCGATGGGGGCGAAAATGCAAAAACGCCCATGTGCTTGCGTTGTATTGCACCTTAAAGAACTCCAGGTGGTCAAAATTAATCCGGCGCTTCCCACTACGGCGTGCCTCATAATCAAATCTTGGTTTTGCCATGTAAAACCACCAGAATGTTTTCTTTTTTTTTTTTTGCATGCATACATACGTCCCTCCCTCCCTCCCTCTCGCGTTCACCCACTGATTCGTCAGTTGCTGGTCGGAAAACCGACCTGGTTTTCCTTTGACACTTAAATCAATTCTTGCAGTAAACAGTAGTGAACTCGCAGAGGTTCGACAGAGGCATAGGCATATAGGCATATGCGCATAGTCTGTAGGCACAGGGTGTGTTTCGCGGGTGCTGTGACGGTGTTGCTAAAACGCGAAGTGGGCAGACAAAGATGCCTGCAATGAGAACGTCTCTCCTTTCTCATTGCTCCACCCGTCCACTGCCCGTTTTGAAGGTGCAAGATCTTGGCCATCACCTGCGTGTCCGGCAATGTGCAACTGTCCAACGTCTACACCAACGTCCTGCGGATACTCAACCATTGCGGCAGGCTCGAGGTAGGTCAACGAGAATACAACGCAGGGAGGAGTATTTTTGGCACGGAGGAAGGAAAGTGACTAAAAAAAAAAAAAGCACTACGTCAGGCAGCTAGCCTCGGCAAGCGGCAACCTTCTCTGATGCCGTCCCTTCTTTCCTTCGGTGCCCATCTGCGCGTTGACTCTTGAGAAATAGACCCTACATGGTTGGCGGATCTTTCAAGGCATTGTTTGGTTCCTCTTAGCTCTTTTATGGACGTCCTCGTTACAATCGGCCCTCACCGTCCGATTTCCGCTCTACTCTCCTCCATGCTGTATCCGTATACTCTGCGCATGCTCAACGGCTAGAAATTACCTCTTGGTTATTACGCGGTGAGGGCCTATTTCCCACGAGCGTTCCTCCACATTTTTTAATGACTAAGCTTCATAATTGTCACCTGACGCTACATCTTCGTCTTTTTCATCCCGCATAATTTTTTAGCGACGAAACGAGCCTATTTAGCAAAATGAACACAGCACATGCAGACTATGGACACTGAATTTTTTACCAGCTCATTGGTAACGCTTGGTGCCCACTATAGGATATACTATCGCAAAGAGCACGAGAACAGGATTAAGTTTAAGGAACACACGACACTAGGACGGTCAGCTTTATCTCGCAGAAAGTCGGGACAGTGGAGAGAGGTGAAAAGCGGCAAGAGAGAAAGGAACAAGTGAAGATTGCATTTTACTCGCTTTGTTCCTGGCTTTCTTGCTGCGTTTAAAGTGATATTTCTTGGTCGTTTACAACGCGTAACATGCAGTACGCTACCGCTACTTAAAACGCAATCGTAAAACTTGTATGATTTTAGTCAGTTCACATTTATTTCAAGCTTCATCGTAGGGCTGCTCACATGCGTTTCTAACGGCTGCTCACAAGAACACTGCGATAAAGAAATATCCTCTTTGCTAGGACGTTGCTTGCAAGAACACATCATAATCATCATTATCATCATAATTAGCCTATATTTTGTATCCACTGCAGGACGAAGGCCTCTCCCTGTGATCTTCAATTACCCCTGTCTTGCGCTAGCAGATTCCAACTTGCGCCTGCAAATTTCCTAACTTCATCACCCCACCTAGTTTTCTGCCTTCCTCGACTGTCGACATATGTTAAGTTCAACAAGGTCGACCTGGTTGCTACAAATCCCACGTTGTTCAAAGTGCGTGTAGCGCACCTGAGTATTATAGTGAACAGCTATTCGCCCGTTCCTTCCACTTGGCCTGTACTATGCGCTGTCGGTCTATTTAAGAGTATATAAAGGGAGATCAAAGTCCAAGCCTGTCTCGAAAGTTATCATTGCGGGTCAAGTAACTGCCCTAACGGGTCTAGCTGAAACTCCGCACTTTTAGATAACCTCCACTGTATTTAACAAGTACAGAAAGTTGTTTTAGTTGATATGGCGTCATTTGTAGTGTAATGAAGAAAAGAAAAACTCGACACGGAAAGGTAGACACTATAGAGGTCCAAAGCAGTCCCACAAAATTCGTAGTATAGTATCACTAAACGACAATATCCGAGACGGTTGGCAATCCCAGCTCTCACGCGTGCAGGTGCCGGTGTACCAGGGCTGCCGGCGGCCCTTGGTGACGACTCCTATGAATGCGGTCAGCATCCACGGCAAGGACGGCCTGGGCGGTGCTGCCGAACGATACCCGCTACCCACCGACGGCGCCTTCCATCGTCGCAACGAGCACGCGTCGCAGGCGCTCGTGTCGCTGGCGCACAAGCACGTCGGCGCTGCCACGCTCGTGACGCTCGGCCCGCTCACCAACCTGGCCGTGGCCGGCCGTCTGGACCCGGACTTCTTCGCGAACCTCAAGGAGATCGTCGTCATGGGCGGCACCTGCGACGGTGAGTGCGCCCTCCTGCTGACTTTCCTCGCGTGCTTCGTGTACTGTCCAATGGCACCGCGAAGCAGGATTCGCGTTTCGAGAAAAGTTCGTCTGGTCGGGGATGATCGTGACGAAAATAGCGGAGCCTCGTTGTGAAAAATGCTCCTGCTGGGAGGCTGCCCTGCTCGGCTGCTCGACCTTGGAGGGCCAGAGAGCCCTCGTGGTGCAGGGCACGCGCCGCTGCGGAAGCCACAGGGGTCCCGGACTAGGGACTCCTCCTAGAGCTTGTAAAGGGTCGGCCCTTAAGGCCGTCCCTATCTCTCACTTGTAAATACAGCAAATAAATGTTTTTAACCACCACCACCACCTGCGCAAAAAGCCGAAACTTTTTCTCCTTTGAGCTTTCTAGAGTTCTTATGTGGCCGGCGACCGGAAGGGGGGGATGCAATGTAGCAATAACCCCGAGCGCCCATCAAACAATACGGAGAAGGGTTGGGGGGTTGGGAGAGGGTTGCCTTACGTCATTGTACACGGCTGGACCAAGATGGAACAGGTGGAGAAAGGCGGGAGCGAGTAGTCCTAATGTATCTCGGGAGGGGAAAGGGCACTCCCCCCTCCCAAGTCTTAAGTTTGGATACACCACTGGCGGTCTTGTTTTTCTGCACAACTATGCTAGGATTCTGGAAGGGCTCAGGCGTCGTACCTTCTTGCGAGAAACGTTGGCCCTTCACCGCACCCTTCTATCTACGTGCAAAAGATCTGGGGCGCTATAACGTAAAATGATTCCAAACTGTTTTGATTCCAATTTCTGCAATCAGCCTCCACGATTGGTCAAAACATTTTCGGGCCACTCCCAACTTCGCCTGTCTGTCACGCGACGTCACGAAAATCGCGATAGCTCCCCTTCTGATAAACGTGTACACACTCATTATGCATGATTAAACCGCACAAAAGAAAAATAATCATTCCTGATTCGACGCCTTTTCACCATTAGCCCTCCGCTATTGGTCCAATGTTTTCTGGCTACGCCCACTTCGCCTGTCTGTCACGCGACCTCACAAAACCGCGAAAACTTACCACGTCAAAGTGGCGTGTACGCGAAAAAAATGCATTAATATGCCGAACAAAACTGAAAATGTTTCTGAATAGCCACAGACTGCCCCGTTCCGAAAGGAATAGAAGATGGCTGCTCGCCGATCGCTCAGACCCTCGCTACTCGCACCTGCCGGTGAGCATGTATTTATTTGCGCATGATAAACCTTTTTCCGTGGCAGTAAAACGTTATCGAGCCCTTTCGGCATGCATACGACATCGCTCTGCCAACTCTTCCTTGCTGAGGAACCGTTTTAGTGGCATTCTTATCCTTCCGTTGCACGCCGCCGCGATTTTCGACCAGCCACCGCAAGCTAAGTAAGGCGAAGCGGACCAATCGGAGAAGCCAGCACTACCCTCTGCATGCGGTTATCTATTTTCATTGTGCTGGCTCGGCCCCATCGAAACCCTCTCCACTAGAGCGTGCTCCTCGCCTCTTGTCAGCCAATTTGATAAGAAAACCGCTGAGTGTAGACATGCAATGTTATTGGTTTTGAAAGCGAACAAAGGTGACCTCCTATAAACGAGGGGAGTGTTTTATTGGGTTGTTCAGACAACGCTGCGGGTCATCGCCCGATGCTTGCGTCGGTGTTTACGTAAATTTGACGTCAGGAGTTTGGAATCAGAACAGTTTGGAATCATTTTACGTTATAGCGCCCCTGCAGATGCGTGCAATATAAACGGAAGAAACTGTCCTCTTATTTTCATCGTTATTATGCACACTTATGGCATTTTTCCCTGCCTAGTCTCTCCATTATTTCTGTTTGGTTTCTTTCCTTGCAAATGGCCTCGGAACTGTACAGGTTTCAGGTGTCCACCGACAGGTGAGACAGCTATACCCGTGGCCTTTTCCTTTCCTTCCATTATGCCCCAATAAAATACAGCCCTATTACCATACACAGGAGCGTTTTGTGGATGGCTTCGTTTTCAAACCCATCAAATTAAACAGGCACAAATATTTGCAGGCATCGGAAATGTGACCGCGTCCGGCGAGTTCAACTTCGTGTGCGACCCAGAAGCCACCAGAGTGGTGCTGAGTGAGGCAAGCGAGAAGATTCGGCTCGTCCCCTACGAAACATGCATCAGGCACTGCATCGACTGGGTACATGCACTGTTTCATTAGTGTTGTCGCATTGTTTAACGCTTTCTTCTCTCTCTAGCTTTGAACTATATATATATATAGTTATGTTGGTGTAAAATACTTTTATTGAAGAGCGGCTCATACCCAGTGACACATAACCATTGGCCCAAGTTGGTGTTAAATTGGTTCATTGAAATACGGCACATACCTGTGTCCCAAGTTGACCCGACGATTGGTTTCAAACCTGGTTCCTTCGTCACACGGGGAATGCTCTAAACATTAGGCCATGGACAACTGAGTGACCCAAGTTGGCGGGAAAGTGGTTAGAGACACCGACTGACTGACCGACCGACCTCCAAAATGTCCATGAAGTACCCTAAAAATTAGTAATCGCACTGAAACATACCATTACCAGTTACACACACATCACAAGACACACTGCTAATCGCATTAACATTGCCGATCCCCTCCTAAAAAAAGGATGCGCCGCCAATTTTTCTTCAACTGCGAAGCTTTCTTTTTCAGAAACCCGTAGGGGTTTCATTTCATTAGTAGCTTTGTTATACTCTCGGATTGTTGAAAATTTCCCTTACTGGCTTAGAAAATAAATAAATAAATAAATAAATAAATAAATAAATAAATAAATAATAAATAAATAAATAAATAAATAAATAAATAAATAAATAAATAAATAAATAAATAAATAAATAAATAAATAAATAAATAAATAAATAAATAAATAAATAAATAAATATTTCTGGCTCTCCGAGAGTAGATGTAAGCATGAAATGACTACCACATGGCGTCTTTTGCTGCCTGTGGTGCCGCCAATTTGAACTGCTTTTCTTCTTCCAACAGTGCAGCACGCTCAGCGTCTGTCGCGATTCTTTCTTCTGACCGCTCACGACTCACAGACAACTGGTGTTCAAAAGAGCACAGGCAACCTCTCTACCTGCCGTTTGAACGTCGCTATTGGAAATGACAAATAAAACTTCAGCATACTAGAAGTTACAGCTTGAGTGATATTGTGAACAAACATTAGGAAGAAAGCGGAAGCAATATTTTTTAAAGCTTGTTTGGGAAGTACCTAGCATATGTAATGCGGTCCTGTACAAAAGGTTGGGGGCCAGAGACCGCATTTTCCTAACTTTTGACTGGTTGCCCGGATGATCTCGTTTTGTTCTCGCAACGATGTGCGGATGTTCTCGTTTGAGTTCCCGGATACAGTGGCTGTATCCCGTATAACGGTTCTGGCTTTTGGCTCAAGGTTACTTGAAGGTTGCCGACAACGGGAGCTAAAAGCATTCCATGCTTAATAATCAAGCAAGCAAACAAACACCTCGAGCAGCACATTTCGCCATAGCTGGCTTTTCCACATTAACGGTGTTTGTGAGGAGAAGCCAGAATCTCAACGCAAGAGGCACATAAGCTGAAAGCATGCAACGTACGCTTCGCAACGTGCGTGCGGTGAGCGCGCTGCATGCTGAACGCTGATAACTAGCGCATTATTGCTGTGACGTAGAGGGCGGCATACTGAAGACATGAAGAATGAGTGCCAAGAAAAACAAAATGCAGTTGCAGTCGAGTGCGACAGAAGGTTGGACGAAGTGATGAGTCTAGGATTTCAGGAGTTGTATGATAGAGTACCATCCAATACCCTACCAACATTCCGATGAAGGCGGACTGCAAGAACGCTCGTATGCTGAGGTTTTATATTACGATAAAGAGGCCCACGTGGTCAAGATTAATCCGAAGTCCTCGGCTACGTACGGCATCCATGTGTTGCTTTGGGTTGTTTAAATCCTAGTGCTGTTCGTGATACTGTGCTGTGACTGCGGCCGGTTATCGTGACCGGCTGCGATCGCGTGTCACTGCTCTCTTTCTCTGCATCTCTAGTTTCTTTTTCTCTTTCTACTTCCGCCGTCTGGCAGTGCAGGGTAGCAAACCAAAATTTCCATTCTGGTTAAACTCCCTGCCGTTCGCCTTTCTTTCATATATCTCTTAAACCCTATAGCAATCAGTCGAGATCCCCACGATTGATTGTTGCGTTTGTGTGAGTGCATGTTTAAATTGTGCATTCGGTCAAGTTTAACGCATGCGGAACTATCCTACGTTTGCCAAATTATTTGAAGCAAGGAGACGCGTTTCAGGGCACGTCGTCATACCACGCAATAACGCCTCTGTAAGACTATCTCTTCTCCAAATCCGCTCCGATTGAGAGCACCGTCATTGGTCTGGGCTTCGTAGCTTCAGGTGTGCTACCAGCCACAGACCTAGCGCCTCGCGAATTCATTTTGAATTTTGATGAAATGAAAACTGTGCATTGGTAGACCAGATTCAGTCACGTGCACTAAAATATTTTGTGTCGACTTGTACGAAGACCAGCTGCATCACTCCCAGAAGCAACGAAAGTTGCGCTGGCGCTTCTCCAGCACACGCGTCGGTAACTTTAACAAGATAAAAGAGATATAAGCAGAATGATAGATTACTGTTGATATAGCAACACATAATTGTCTCACGCTGGCTAAGTGACTATTGTTGCCACCCCGATTAAACAGAGATGTCATTAGCAATCACGCCGATAAACCCAGGAGACTGTCGTTCTCCATCACCTATGACGAGATTCTTGAATTGCGGGTCTCCAATGCCACCCCTATTTTCCCGTTCCTAAACCCATACGAGTATCTTTTCCCCAGTTAGGCCACGAGCCATCCTCTCCGAAATAAAGATTCATTCATTCATTCATTCATTCATTCATTCATTCATTCATTCATTCATTCATTCATTCATTCATTCATTCATTCATTCATTCATTCGAAGGTCTCTTTAGATAAGCGCGTCACGTCTAAACACGCCGATGGTGCGTCCCCGTGTTTCGCAGGACTGGTACACCGACTGGGTGAGCAAGGACACGCACAAGAGCCGCATGGTGCGCGACATCTCGGAGGGCATGATGCTGCGCATGCGCGACGTGCTCAAGCTGCCGGGCTTCTACTCGTGCGACCTGCTAGCCATGGCGACCGTGGTGGACCCTGGCGTGGTTCTCAAAACCGAGTCGTACCCGGCCTGGCTCGAACTACACGGCACCAGCACGCGCGGCGCGCTCATCGTGGACAAGCGGCCCGGCCTGAAGGGCACCAAGCCCAACATCCACTTCGTGCTGCAGCTGGACACGGCCGCGCTCAAGGAGATGTACACGCGGATGGTGCGCTGATGGAACGATCAGACGCTACAGGCTGCCGCCGGGTTGTATAGGAGACTCTACTCGGTCGGGTAACCGCTTCGAGTGTGAGCACACGATTTTCGTAGGGAAGACAGCTCGCCTTGGCCGAGATTTTCATTTCAGAATAAAAAGGAAAGAACAGTGATGCCTGGGAATTTGAACACAGAATGCGCGGCAGGTTTCGTCGGAATTCTGTTACTGTGTATGTTTGTGCGGGGGACATGTGTGTGCGAGGGAGATGTATGAGTGCATGAATCAGCGAGCGAGTTTGCTATAGGGTGTGAAAGAGCGAGTAAGTCAGTTCGTGAGCAAGAGTGAGTGAGTGAGCGAGCGAGCGAGCAATTAAGTGAGCTCGTGAGTGCGTGCGTAGGCGAGAGACCATGCTAGTTAGAGATATGGGGAGAGTGTGTAAGAGATGAGGGGGCAAGGGGGTTGTACAGATCTGGCTAAATAGACTGCTTCAAGAGTAAGCGCTTCAGAATTTTCCCATGGCAGTCAGCTCGCTTTGTCCCAGCCTTTCGTAAATGATTACGCGATTTGTAAATGGGCATTCCGGCCCCCCGTGTTATTACGCTCGTAAATATTTCTACGAGTATAGGTGTAGTTTCTACGAGAAGTCTGTGCTCGTTGAAAGAAATAAAATGAGAGCAGCAACAATAGATATACCTCTCCTCACTAAGAAGATCGCCCACCACGTGACGGTGACATCACGCTTTCTTGAGCGAACACGAAAACGCGGAAGTCGATTCCGTTTTCCCAAGGGGAGTTCCATTAAAGGTTCCCGACGGTTGGCAATGTGCAGGCTGTCGAGCCTGTGGTATAGTGGGTCCTGTCAATGGCGACCTCACTGCTCGCGCTGTGGGGAAGAGGAGGTTTGCCGAAATGACGTCATCGGTATTCCTTCCCCGGATCACATGAATAAGTCCCCCATGGTATTACACTCTAAAATTATATCGAATTGAGAAACAGGTTAAATATTTTGAAGGGAAACTGTGTAGAACTTATATTGTGGGTATTAGGCGCCTCCAGAAGATCGCATGGATTGATATTCACTCCTTTGTGAAAACTGCACGGGAGAATGGCCTACCTGCCGACGACGTGCTCCACACTGATCCACTTCAATTTAAGGCTCGATCTAAACAATACTTTGCTAATTGTGTCTTCCCATCCCTCACGTAATGCCCCATGCTAGGGCATTTGAGGTAATAATAAATAAATAAATAGATCTTCAATGATAACATTGAGACCCGTATACAAAGAAGCACGTTCCAATACCTCTCAGCTCATAGTCTCGCCATGGCCAACCGAGCGGCACTCATTGACATTAAATTTAATTTTTAGAAAACATTTCATTGCTCCTTGAGATCCTCTATAACATGGTCCTGTTTCGAGTTGACACTGTTGTTTTCTTCCATCATGGCATATGGCCATGACCCCCCTCGTGGCCGACCCCCCACGAGGGGAGTCGGCCACTTAACAACAAATGGAATGAGTAGCTATATATAACAAAGGTTCGGAAAAAAAAAGAAGACATATATTTAATGAAGAAATATAACGAAAATGTAATAATAACTAGAAAGGCGTGTGAAAAAAATCGCAACTGAGTAGGCAACCCTAACATAGTATCTGCAACTTTGGGACGTTGAAAAGGAGGAAGAATGTTCTCGTAGTGAGCAGCGAGAACGTTATCGGTTTATTTCTCATCTTCGATTATTCATTAGTTTTGTTTTTTATTGCTTATTTATTTATTAACTAATTTATTTTAATTTTCAATCATATTACCACCCGGTTCGTGGCCTATTCCCAACATTGACTTTGTGCCATTAACCGAGGCTTCTTCTTCACCATTATCATCATCATCGAAAGAGGAAGAACAAGAAGAAGAATCGGTCGACGGAAGCACGCCACAGGAGCAGTCGAAGTCAAAAGGATCTACATCTACTACACCTACAGTCGTTACCCTGCTTATAAACGTTGTCGCAACCCTTCCCGAAGGAGGCGAATATGGTTGAGGAATCGGCAGTTGAGGATCCATCGCACACCTTCAACACTCCGCAGCCCAGTCAGAGGTCTTTCGCCTGCGGCGCGGTCGTTGTCTTCGGGACCATGATGGCCATCATCGTGCTGCTCCTCTTGTTCGACGAGTCTCCACAGCAGCGCATCAAGACCGAGCCCTTTTGCTGCCTGGACGTGGTGAACCGTGTGTTCAGCGGGGCCAACTTGAGCATCGACCCGTGCCGCAGCATCTTCGGCCACACCTGCTACGCCTACGTCGCGACGCGGGACGACGACTACCGAGAACCGCCGAGACCCAACACGGACCCCGTCGACGGCATACCGATCACTGAGGCCGGTAGGGCGGTCATCGCCTACTACCGCGCTTGCGTCCTGTCGACTGGCAACTCGTCGCCGGGGGCCGCGTCGGCGAGCGCGCTCCTCGACGTCACCGACCCTCCGGTCATCGCTTCTCTTACGCCGCAAGCTCTTGTCGCCCTGATCGTCGATCTATCGCTCCAGTACGGACTGCCTTCCATATTCGAATTTAAGATCGGTGGAGCCATGGGCTCGAGACCATATTTCAATGTCTCGGTGGCGTCGCCGAATGCCCTGGCATCGAAGCACTCCCCGACCTTTGTCAAGACGTTAAAGGCCGACGCGCTGAAAGTCGTCAACGAATATTTCTTGTCGAAGATAAGCACGCAGGAAATGAACGAATTCCTGGAAGATATTGAAAAATCGAGAGCTGAGGTGGCCGAGCGCTACCTCGGGTCCTTGACTGACCTCACTCCCAATGTCACCGCAGGCCAGTGGAGAGAGATCTTGAACAAGTTGCGCGTAAGTGACCTTGCCAACGCCACTGTATTTCTGCAGGTGACCAAAGAAAAGTTTGCAGATTCCTTGAAGCCCGAGAAGAGGCTGCACGCTCTAGTGTCGGCTCTGGTTAGCGCGTCTGTGCAGCTCGCGTTGAGTGCATTTATAGAAGCGAGCAGCACGGACGCGAGGACGCAAGCATGCCGCCACCGTGCCAAGGAGCTGATTCCGCTCTTGATTCTAGATCGGATCGGCAACTCGCCGACTCGCTCCCAGAACGCTGCCATCCGAACAGCGTACCACATGATCGCAGGTGCTGTGCGCAACAAGGCACGCGTCGGAATGACAAAGGACGACTCGAAGAAGCTGCAAGAGACGCTCAAGGAGATGACGGTGTTGCTGCCGTCCGAGGTCGTTCCCGGAGACCTCGCCATCCCAACCATGACGTCCGAGTACGCGCACGCCGAGCTGGTGACTCGCGCCTACTTGCTCAGCGCCTGGCGACACCAGACATTCACCCTGGGAATATCGCAGGACGCTCTGGGTGGATTTCAGGAGAACCATGTGACCATTGGCGGCGGCAAGGTGACTATACCAACGCTCGTCTACCCTCTCATCACTCTCGGCCAGGTCACGGATCCGGTGGTGTTGATGCCCACGGTGGGCGTCTACCTGGCGGACGCACTGTGGGACTTCGTCTTCACGAGCACTTGGAGCCCCGAGAGCAACGCGACTCTGACGGCGTACCGCGAATGCATCGAGAAGAACAGTCGATCGCTGATAGAGTGGCCTTCCGACTTGCTCTGGCTGAGTGTCGAGTCTAGCCTAGAGGCGAGCAAGGGCGTCGACTGGGACACCCTCGTGGACACGGCCGGCACGTGGAACACCACACGCGGCCAACTTTTCTACATGACCTTTGTACATTACCTGCTGTGTCGCACGCCCCATAGCAGGTATCCGACCTTCGGGATTGACGTGGACGTCTTCATGTCGGCGTTCGAGGACTTCTACCGGTCTTTTCGATGCAACACCACGGTGTCGAAGATAACGGGGGCCACTTGCTCACTCCACCTTTGAATTAAAGATATTGAATTAGCTTTTGTATATACCGGCAAATGCACGGCTTCCTTTACTTTCTTGGTTCATTTAGAAAGGGTAAACGATTAATGGTAGAAAACATGAGAGTGCGTCACGTGCACGAAATGAACGCCGGCATTGCGAACGGTAGTTATGACGTTGAGACCCCCCATCCCTACCCTCCCCCCGGAGCGTTGCACGCGACCGAAAGACGACGCGATTCCTTACCGCTTCTCTCTCTCGCGCGCGAGATAGAACCGCGATCGCCGGCTCACCCTCGCACGCTTTCACTCGCACATACAGAATACAGCGCGAGGCGACGATTTTATCGCCCTTGGACTTTATACGGAACCTCGCAGCGGCGACGACGACGGCGACGGCAGAAATGAGCTTGGAGTGTCCATATAATTGCTATCTCAATAAAAGAAGCAAGAAATATCTAGGGACCTTACATGGGAGGTGCGGTGACCTTCTGATCCGGCTGTGCAAGAACAGCTAACGGACTGGGCTTTAGTAGTCGCTGAGAAGCACCAGCTCCCAGTCACTGTGTGGTGCCTTATGAATATATATAGATATATATTTTCATAATGTATGCAGCCTAAACAGCTTCGCTTGTAATCCATCCCTTGCCACACCAATTTTAAAAATGGGTATGAGCTTAGTGATCCAACGTCGCGTTTTGCAGAGCAGTTGTAAGACGAAGTAGACATACATTGCCGCCAATTATTACTTTCCTATCAAAATTCGAGTCCTCAATTGAGTAATTAAAAAGTTCATTAATTAATCTCGTATAATTATCGATAGTTCAATTATGAAAAAAAAATCGTTCTGGTGCGGTACGTGCTCTTCCAAGGTCGCCCATCCCCCCATCTCCCATCCCCTCTCTACCTCCACCAGTCACCGAGGCTACCTTTCTGTTCGGTGAAGTTAGGTTCGTGTTGCACTTTAGTGTGGTACTGCCGCCCTTGTTGAGCCCGCAGTTGCACGTGATAACACTTGACGCGAAGCTACAATCCTACAAGCGTGAAGTTTGAACTCAACGCTCAAAGGCTCGAACGACGACTCACCCTTCTCCGGCGTGCCCATCGCTATCGACAACGTTCGCTTCATCAACAAACATGGCGTTCGAGGCAGCAAGACGAAATTTATGTTGGTAAGCTTGCGCAAGCGGATAATAAACACCTGCTGTCGCGGATCGCAGTGCCATCTATAACGACGTAACGGTCTTACCGGCGGTTTCAAGCGCGTGTCTGAATTTAGGTTGCCGGCTAAACAACTTGTTGCTCGTTTCCTTAGCTACGACGTCGCGTCGTTGCAGTCTCAAGGCGAGGACCTGGTACGTAAGTGAACGATGGTTCTTTATTTTCCGCCAATCTCTCCCTAAATAACCAACCGCACCTTCTTTTTAAGCAGATTTTTTTTTTCGAAGTTAACATTGCGCCACGTTGTAAACAAACTGGTTCAGCTGGTTTTAAAGCGTTAAATAAGCTATGATCCGCGCATTGTCCCCTTGGTTGATGCTGTGAGAGGAAATGTCGACGCACCTAGCACTATATTTTTCCTGCAGGCTGCCGAGGAAAAGGGCGACATGTCGGAACGAACGTTAATAATCGACACCGATGTGGGCGTGGATGATGCTCTGGCCATCATTTTGGCCCTCGCCAACCCCGCCAAGTGCAAAGTCCTGGCAATCACTTGTGTGGCTGGCAACGTGGAACTCTCCAGGGTGTACACCAACGTCCTTCGGATTCTGAACCACTGCAAACAGCTACAGGTTCGTGAACATACTGGTGTCGCGGTGAACCCCCACAGTACCAGCTTACTTGTCGTTGCTTCCCGGTTTTAGACGCTCATGTGCGGCGTTTTGTTCTCTGCATCGAACACCTGGAGAAATGCAAAGGGGTTATAAAAAAATAATAATAAACGAAGTGGATTTTCTTGCAGTCACCTTCGAAGAGAGCTGTGCCAGCTGTAGAACGCGCAAAACGCAAGTGCATTTAAGGTCATCCAGATTAAATTAAAGAGGATGGCTAAGAAATTGGAAATGCGATTTCCAGATAAAATAGTCGCTTTCGCTGTGTATTGGTTATGTGGTCACCGATGAGACTAGTCCCGATGTTTCCTTCTTACCTGAAATATCTACGACATAAGGACACTCGGTGAGCAAGATCAATCTGCGATCGAAAAACTAGCAGAAAGCAATGCGAGAGCGCTTTCTGCTCTTCGGCTTATGGTATGGCTTGTTGCCCATAGTGAGATGGCATCGGAGCAGCCTCACTTTTGAGATGCCTTCAACACTCCTAACCTTTTTTTTATATCCCTAGTTGAAACGCCAATGCAAACACACTAAATGCCCAGAGGCAAGCTGAAAGGCGACATTTTCGTAAAGGAGTAAAGCATGGCATTTCAGTTTTTCACATAACCGCTTGGTAATTATTATCTATTCTATAATATCTTCCACAAGCATACCCTAAGATATATTTGTGCCCACAAGTTAATCTATGCCTTGAATCTAATGTTCTGAACTGTTCTGTGGCACTGTTTTTCTTTCTCCCAGTTAGTGTAATTTTGGTGCCGTTGTCTCGTGTGCATACTCATTACATGGGGGAAATTATTTTTAAAAATGTTTCTTTTTATATCTTGTTTAATGTGAGCCTTTCAAAATAAAAAAATTCTGGGGTATTTTGTGCCCTTCAACATAGTGAACAGGCATTTTGCTTCATTGTATTTCTTCTAGATACCAGTCTACCATGGTTGCAATCGGCCGCTGGTTCAGAAAGCCATGCACTGCACCATGTACCATGGACAAGATGGCCTTGGTGGTGCCTCAGAAAAGTTCCCACTTCCCACTGATGACCTGGAGCCTCCCGAGGAACACGCTTCGGTCGCCATGGTTCACATGGTGCAAAAGCACCCAGGTGCCTTGACACTTGTGGCCTTGGGTCCCCTCACCAACGTGGCTCTCGCACAGCGACTTGACTCCACATTCCTCAGCAACCTTAAAGAGCTGGTCATCATGGGCGGAACATATGAAGGTTAGAACAGTCGCAAAATGAAGAGAGAAACAATGCCAATGGGAACAATTGTGTTTCTTGTTCCATTTTTATTTTCTCTGCAATTACTTGTCCGAGCAACGGCCCAAGGCTAGTTGCACAGTTCGATCTAGACGTAAGATGGGGACAAGCTCTGCTGCTACGACTACAGCAAGCAATCAAAAACTTACTGGCCATTTGCTACTTTGCTTGCTGAACATATAAAATTGGGGGCAATTTTTTATCGATCGCTGAAGCATTGGCACTGACAGCTTTTGCACAGCTCAGGAGAACTGTTCCTGGCAATTCATACACTATTCATTGGTTTCACTTGGCGACATTGAAAGTGTCGTTAAAATGGCGTGTTTTGGCAATGTTTCGTGCAAGTTTTTGACCACAGCAGTCATCTTTGCTGACTTCTTTGTTGTCTCCACATGCCTCAATTGAAAATGCAATTGGTTACGTTTTGAGAAAAGAGGTGCTTGGTAGTAATGCTTCGTAGACTGGATTGGGCACTGCTGCTGGTTTTCTGTATGATATACAATGAACTATTGTTCAAGATGCGAGGTTACATTGGTGGGGTGGTCTGGTGGCCATCATGCTCCCCTGACATGCAGTGGACCCAGTATCAAATCCCGAGTAGGGATTGTTTTTAGGATGTCAATAACATTTGACATCTTAAGACAGTTCGTGTTAGGCAAGAGTTCGAACAGCCTTCACTGTAAAACTAAGTGTCCACTGCACTAGGCCACGGCTGTGGTGTTCTGTTATTCTGTATAAAGGCCTTGGTTTGATTGCCAGTAGCAGCTGCTACCATTTGATTAGGGTGGATCCGAGAAAGTTTGTGCAATTAGGTTTAAGTCCATGTTAAAATAACCCCTGGTGGCCAATTATAAACCAATACTCTTTCTGTCAAAAGCCGTGGCATGTACAACAAAAAACAAAATGTGTTTTTTTTTTCTTCTTTATTTTTGGATATGGGGAATTGTTTATTTTGCTTACATGCTCATTCAAGCTATGAACAAGAACCTAAGACCACAAATGGTGTGGGCAGTGGGAAAACTGTGTGAGGTGTGTTGGTGTGCAGGCTGTAGCCACTCACACGTGGCATGTATGATAGTACTGTAAACTTGTCTTTAGTGAGGCATTCTCTTGTCAGAACCAGAGGGAAAACAGGCAGTGATCATTCTAGACTTTTTTTTTTATTTAATTTTAGCTAAGCACATTTTTAGTGTTTAGAAGTACACTCCACTCAGCATTTGTTCTCGGCAATGCAATATAACAAGTTTTGCCTGGATTGGTCACTAAAAGAATGTTGCATTACTACTCGTAAAAAAAAAGAAAGCTGATGCTTTTCAACAATTGAAACAGGCTGTTCAAACATGGCACAACCAATTGTATCGGTATCAGCTCTTGCTATCATTTATCAGACTACGTACGTCTGTCATGCTGAACTGTCTTAAGACAAATTTGAACTTCCATAATCTTTCCTACTTGCAGGCATGAAACCATATTGGTAAATGGTCATGCATTTCCAGAAAAGCCAGCATAAGTTATAAGCTTTTTGTTCTTTTGCAGGTAGAGGAAATGAGACGCCCACCGGAGAGTACAACTTCACCTGTGACCCTGAAGCTGCTAGCGTTGTTCTCACTGAGGCTGAATGCAAGACAAGGATTGTGACTTACGAACCTTGCCAGGAGCATATATTGGACTGGGTTAGTTAACACTGTGCACATTACCAGGGCCCGTACTGACCAAGAAGTCCTATGCCAGAACTGTCTGTAAGGGCAAGTGCCAGCCAGTCATGATGTTGAGCATATTATTAGCGAGGGTGGCCAACCATATTAAATAGCTCTTAAGTGCAGCTTATCGAAGGTGGCATGTTAGTCCTAAATGAAGCAAGAGTTGTTAAACTAGAGCGTTATTACTTTGGCCATGCCATGTGTGTTGCCATTGCAATTAACAGCAACAAAAGTGCACTGTGAATCAGGTTCGACCAAGCTAGAGTCTTTATGAGCTCGGTGGGAGTACATGGGGCATGAACCTGAAGGCACACCTGGTTGGTATTTAAGTGGCAATTACAGCACAAGTGTGAGTTGGAATGTCACTTGCTCATCTGTGCTAACATATAAGTATTTATTATGTTTGAAGAAGTCTAGCATACCTTTTCATTTCACTGGAAAAAAATCAACGATAATTAATTGTCTGGGAAAATCAGGCATTCTATAGCTTGATTGTGGCAATATAGAATGGATACTCAGTCATGTGACACCAGGGCTCAGCTCTGCACGGGAATGAGAGGGACTACTACATGACCTTGTTAGAGCTTTTAGAGGGGGAACTAGAGGTGTTATTGAGTCTAAATAATATTGCTAATAAAAAATTAAGTTGTGCATGGCCAGCGTCAGCTTATAGAGGGAAGGCTTTCACAATTAGACAATGCTCTTATTGACCAAGCCAACTGGAACTGCATTTAAAAGAAAAAATGAAAATGCATGAAAGTATGCCTAAACAGCGCTTCGTCACATCTGTCTAAACTTTCCCTGTGTCTTTTGTGCACTAAAAGCTATAATATGCATTCTAAGAGGGAAATGAAGAAGCACCCAGTACTTGCAAGATAATGTTGTGCAATACAGTAGCAGGACTTGTATTGTGCAAGTATAAGTACATTGAATGACTTGAACTTGTTTTGATTTCTTCACGTGTATTCGTAATGTCACAGTAAAACAGGTGGCTGATGCAACATGTCTAGTTTCATTTTCTTTAATATTATATGTGTAAATCAGTGTCACCGATTATTCGATGAGTAACAGATTTAACAGCAGTTAATCACGTTAGAAGTTTCAGCTGAAATCTTGGCCGTATCTTTACAAACTGCGTGCAGAATAGCGTGTTTGCCAACTGTAAGCTTGTCGGTGTGTCGTAGGACTGGTTCGAAAGCTGGGTCGGCAGTCCATCGCCCACAGCACAGCTGGTGCGCGCCGTGACCGAGGATCCAGCTCAGCGGCAACGAGAGGTGCTCCAGCGGCAAGGGTTCATGTCATGTGACCTCATCGCTATGGCGTCGGTGATCGAACCTTCACTCGTCACTCGCTGCGAACGCCACCCCGCATGGGTGGAGCTTCACGGCGCCACGACACGTGGAATGCTTGTTGTTGACCGAAGGTGAGAACAGACAGAGTTCACACAAGGTTTCACTAAGTCATTGCTCCCGCAATGCATGCCAGTAGCAGTAGTCTTTAGTGAGCAAGAGCAACTGTAATAAGAAGTGTGTTGTGCTTATACCATGACAAACCCACTTAGCTCTAGAGATCAAAAGGCAGGGAGGTGAGAATAAAAGGATTCTACAATTGCAGTGGGGTTGAGGAAACCTCTCAAATGTACCTCTGAAATTCACTGGAAACAGTGAGACATTCTCCTTGCCATTCCCCTCAAGGTTGCTTTGAACCCAAGTACAGCGAAAAAGCAGCAAGGACTACTGTCATCATGGTGCTGGAAGGGCCACTGCGCATGTGCTCTTAATGTGGTGAAATTAGTCAATAACAATTTTCTTGTTAATTGTTTAGTGTGGAAAGTCGGAAGGAACGCCACATCCTCCCTCTCTCTGCTGATCACTGCTGATTCTGATTTGCATGGTTTGTAGCTGGCAAAGAGTCACAAGGCTCTCAAGTTTTCTAAAGCTGTTTCGGGCAAGTTCATCGGAGAAGTTGCAGACACTTCTCATTTTCACGAGATGATGAGAATTGCAGTTGCCAAACAGATGCTATTGCAAAATACAAACAGTGTTAATGTGCTTATTTACTAAGTAAACACAATGTGATGTATTGAACACGTTCTTGTTTTCGTGGCCCATCTGATTATTCGACATTCGGATAATTCAGGTCCTGTGAAATTGAAATCATTGAGATCTTGCCGTGTGTAAGATCTAGTTGTAAGCAGTGTTAGTAACTTAGCGAGAAAGTTGCTAAATTGAAAAATTTTTTAGTCACCTTAATGACAACTCTGCCTTTTTGAAGCCTTAGTGACTTTTTATAGTGATGTAACCAGCCGGCAAACTGCCCTGTTCAAATTTCTTAAGGGACTTTGGCTAAGTTCAACGCCTCGCCCCTATTGGATATATGCGCCTCTATTTATGCTGCTACTAAAGACATACCGAAGAGCTTATTAGTGAGTTATCTGGGTGCATCAAAGCAGTCTTTTTTTTTTTTTTTTTAGCAAAGCACCATCCTCAGATATGATAACCATTCTAGAAAATCCGGAGTTGTTTCCACATTTCAATTTCTGGCCATTGCCTCGCCACCAGAGGAGGAAAGTTAAAGTTTATAGTTTAAAAAAAAATAATAAGGAAGACTTCCAGGAACACTTTAAATATTAAAAAGCAAAATTTAAACGAAGTGATCATCATTATTTAGCAACTTTTTCCCTAAAAATGGAGTGTTTTGGGCCACCACATGATGTTTGTTTTTCCAACGAAGTTACTAATGTTGGTTGTTACATCTCGATAATGTATTAGGAGCCCTGCTACAGAGCAGCTAGTGTGTTTGAGGTATTGGAATGCACATTCAGGAATGCAATGGCTATGGTTGTGAGATTAGTGTCACTTTTGTCTGTGCACGTCAAGCTGAATTACCAGTGTTCTCCCATTCTCCCAAGACTTTTCATGCCTGAAAAAATTGGCTCATGCTTTCTTTCTAATTTTTCTTAAAACTTGCAGGCCAAGCATTAAATGGCACCATGGAAAGCCCCCTCATGTGGAATTCCTGCTCCGTTTCAACATGGAAGGCCTCAAGAAATTGTACTCACGAATGCTTAACTGAGAACGCACTGCCGGTGAGTTGGCATCATTGGCGGTCGTAGTGTAACTTTGTGTCATAATAGTGAGATTTATTAGTAAGTATCTGAAGTCGCATATTTTTATCCATATTTTGCATGGCAAAAATTTACATGAATGCATTGAACCTATGCCAAACAGTGCGCAAGAGTTATCCGTAACTAAAGACAGCTTTGTTGCTGGGTTAACCTGAATTTAAGTTTTTCTCCAAATCTCAATCTAGGAGAGAGCGCATAGAATCAAATCTTCATTGCATTGAGTATCGTACTGATCTGAACAGAATTGATGGGAACATGCAAGTTCTATTCACGTGAAAGCATTCAGGGCCCCGTGTCACAGAAAATCGGGTGTCGGCGTCCGCCGTTGGTGATGTTGTCGTGTCAGAAAAAATTAACCCGAACCACAACCATGCAGGCCCACCACGTGGCGCATAGGCGTTACTGAACTAATTGAATTTCTCAAAATAAAATGCGTCAGAAAATTACTATTATTTGATTTGTAAACATATACACAGGAAAGAGAAAGCGAGAAGCAAGGCTGGAAACTGCCACCAGAAGGGGCACTAACACCTGCCTACTCTTCGGAAAGGACGAGAGAAACATAGAAGGAAAGATGGGAAGGAGGGGAGGAAGGAGGAAAGGAAGAGCGAGATGACAAATCTCAAAGAATAAAGTAAAACATGCAGTAGAGCCCGTCCCTGCAGGTCAAGCTACTTCAGAAAATTAGTAAACTATGACTTACACACAACCTAACGTCATGATAGCGTTGGGTTGTAATTTGAATATACGAGAAGGCATAATTTCGATTACGCGGAAACTCACACACAAACCCCTTTTTTTGCTTGTGATGAGTCACTTCTTGTAGCCTCCGTCGTTGCTCTGCCGTCTGGATCGGCCAACCACTATTTTCTGTCGACGTTATGCCACGAAGAAATCCCGGGATCCTAGCCATAGATAGCTGCGCTGTAAAAACAAATGGAGCTGGGCAGGCCATGTAATGTGTAGGGCACATAACTGGTGGACCATTAGAGAATGTGTGCCAAGGGAAAGGAAGCACAGTCGAGGACGGCAGAAAGTTAGGTGGGGAAATGACACGAGGTAATTAGCAAGCTCAAGTTGGAATCAGCTAGCGCAAGACTATCGCATTCCACTCTTAAAGGCGAAGCTTAAGCATCCTCCAAGTTTTTGTGTTAACAGCTGTGAGGCACGTGCACTGCTTTCTGAGCTCTGCTGTTCTTTTTAGTGGACGTAGTGTCCTCTAGGAACAGGGGCTCTCAAACTTTCTGGTCTTGGGTAACCCCACCAGCTTTTCTAGAGTGGCGGGAACCCCTGCCCTCTTTCTCTTTCCACTGATGCACTTATACACAGGCTCAATGTAAGGGCTCATTAATTCTTTCAATGTCGGGTTCTTTCTTTTTTTTTTTTAACTTAACCACCCCTAGTGTCTAGTTTTTCTCTCGGATATTGTAGCGGTTTATATTTGGAGCACAATGTTTTATTTTTAGTTATGCAGCAGGGGAAAGATGACACAGATACTGGCAAACACACTCTTAGTATGGTCCTGACATTCATATCTTTGTTTCTTATCCTTTCCCTAGTTTTGTTCTGACTTGCACACTTGTCGCGTAAGTGTGCAACAATGTCAGGGCAGCACTATCGCTGCCCTAACACTGTTTTTTTTTTTATTGCGATAGCAATTATATGGACACTTCAACGGGATTTCTGCCGTCGCCGTCAGGTTCCGTATAGATTCCAAGGGCGATAAAATCGTCGCCGCACGCTGTATGCGCGAGTAAAAGCGCACGGGGGACGCGCGCTATAACGGAGAGCCAACGCACGGCGGAAAGCAAACGCGATTGTCGCCCAAAAGGCCGTGGGGGTACGGGGGGGAGGGAGGCGGGGCGACGCTGTGCTACGGCACCAAATGCTTATCTTGCAACCCGGAGCAAGGAGAACTGGCAACGCAATCTCCCACGCGAAAGCAAGATAAAAAAAAACGGGGAGGCAGCGCGGGAGGGACAGGGGAGCAGCTTCTACTCTGCCAACAAATACGCTTACACTGGCTGTGGTGGCCGTCGCCCGCACCGTCTCTTTATCTTCAACACGGCCGGGCTCGACTGGCGTGCGCACTCGCGAGCGAGCGCGCGCACCAGTCGAGCACGGCCGTGTCTCCACACGGCTCTGACCTTTATGCGCTGTCCATTCCCCGCTCAGTTTCCGTTGAAGCGATAGACCGCACGATTCTTCGCCCGCTGCAGCGGCCGCGCCAGCGTTTTGACAGTCGTTGTCTGCGGTCATTCAGTGTGATCTATTCATGTTTGCTTGTGCACGATGACACCACCACGCTTGTCAATTCAGTTATAAAGCGAATGTGTCCAAGTTTCTGCGGCCGATAAAACTACTCTACTATCCCTACTCCTAATAGCTCTCTACCAATTTGCTATCGCAATTGATGCTTCGCCTTTCGGGCGAAACTGCGACATTTTTTTTATGGGAATAAATTGATGAAATTTGGCATACAGGTGTGATTTGTTATGCTGATATCATAACTGAAATCAGTTTTGTGCTATCTACATGTATTATAGTTTTCGAGTTACAACACATGGCAGCCTCTAATGGTCATCCCCAAATTAATTAATTACACATAAGTTCGGCAAGATTTTCACATTAGCATGTTCTCAAAGGCCCATTCTATGCAATAAAGCTACAGTGGAATCTCGATGATACGATCACGGCTAATATGAATTTCCGGATGATACGAATTTTCCTGTGGTCCCGGCCGAGCCCCATTACTTCGCAACGTGCTAGAGAACGGTTGTTACGAATAAACACCACCCCACTGACGGCCACGAAAGAGAACAGCGCACAGTCACGCGATTTCTCCCTTTCTCTTTTGGTGCGGAGGTGCGGACGCGGCGCCGGACAGCGCGGAGGCCGCGACTGGGCGTGAAGAGTTTGAAGCGGTGGTGGCGGTTTTGTTGCTTTTGTGAAGCACAGCCGCCGTAGCGAGCGAAGGTTCGTGCGGTCTATCGCTTCAACAGAAACTGAGCGGCGCGTAAGGCACAGTGCATTCAAAGGTCAGAGCCATGTGGAGATCGCTTTCAAGATGCGGTGCGCGCGACAACACCGACAGCCGGCACAGGCGCAAAGTACAAGACCGCATTTGTTAGCAGAGTAGAAGCCACCCCCCTCTCTCCTTCCCTCCTGCGCTGCCTTCCCGCTTTGCTCTTTTCACGTGGGAGATGGCATCGCCAGTTACCCTTGCGTCCGGTTGCAAGATAACGCATTTGGTGCCGCAGCACAGCGTATCATCAGGTTTTATTTTTCAGTGGAGGAATACGACACTGCGACTATCTTGAGCTCCAATCTCTCCTCTACGATTATACTACCAAGATGGCGGCACTGTGTCAATGGATTTTTTTTGCAATTTTTGATGACAGCATTATAGGAAAGTGCTGTTTTCTCGATATTTCACCACGGCGTAAATGAAGGTCCGAGGATTGCGAGAAAAAAGTCGCAAAATAGGAAATTTTGACCAATTTGACCACTTCAATTGCCGCGTCCCCCGATATAGGGCATTTTTGGTTTGGTTACAGTGGGATGCGCTTTCTTGAGGCTGAGTGCCACTCCGGGTGCGTGAGCTCAAAATACAACATGTATCCTGCGCTGTTTGCATTTGTTGTAGAGGTGCACACTTTTGACTCGTTTGTTTGTTTTTTCTAGCTCCACCACTGCACAACAAGGCCTACCAAAATGAACTTACAAGGTTACATGCAACCAACTCGATGTATACTCTGAACGGATCACTCCGCAAGTGTTTAAGCCACCATCAGCTGCGGCGACATGCTGCCATTTGTGTTCTTATGATTGTATACAGGGAATTGCTCTCGCTGTGAGCATTAACGACATTGTTTTTAGCTTTTCAGAATGTCAGTCTTTTTTTTTTTGCCATCCTGTCCGCCACCTTTTCTTTGTTCAGAACTCCCATTTACCGATACTAAGACACTATATGCAGGGAAATTTGGTATTTCAAAGTCACATTATACATTTCCAAGGTTCTTTGCCAAGATATATGACGTAGTCATTCAAAGAATACAAAACAATGTAGCTGGCTTCATACCTGATGACTATATTTTTTTCTTGCCTTTAATTGTTGCAATGCTGACATTTGGGTCTGTGTTAAGACTGTTTCAGTGCCATATTAATTCTGCAAACTTATATATTCAGTCATCAGAATGATGTCCAGTTCTACATCATTCTGATGGACAGTGGGGCTAGCTCGGTTGGTCTATCGACATCACATGGTGCAAAATGATAGTCTAACTCATGCTTGAGAATAAGCATGAAACTATAATAGTGCGAATGATGGGGCTTTAACATAGCAAAGCAACAGAGGGATTATGAGACTGTAGCAGAAGGCCCCAGATTGAGTTTGACCACCTGGGGTTCTTCAATGTAATGTGCATCTAGATATAAGCACACAAGTACGTTTGCATGTTGCCCCTTATCAAAATAACTACAATCGCGGTGGCTAAGAACCCAACCCGCAACCACATACTCAGCAGCAGAAAGATCATCGCTAGTCTAATTAAATGTAAATAATCTGATAAAGCTGCATTAAGAACTTTGATACTAAATATGTTCGTGTTTATGGCATGTACACAAGCAACAAGTAAAAGGTCATCACAACTACAGTTTATGACTAGCTGTGAACTGCACAGGGTAACTTTGGCTGGTTGTATACTTATGCAGGGGTGAATATCTTTCAGCTAAAAAAAAAAAAAAAACACCCGGCAAGAAGGCAGGCAAAAAGTGGTCTATAGCTTTTAATACAGCTGTGTTGATCATAAGTGATGACCAACATTGGTCTGCACAACTAAGAAGCATGCATAATATAGCTGTAAGCAAAATGTCATCACAATTTGTGTGTGCTACAATGATGATGTATTGGTTTTTGTGGCGGAAGGGCCAGTAAAGGCCAAAGAATGCCAAGTGTGCAATAATATGACAGTATTAATACAAGGAACACAACTAAGGCTCGTGACCATACACTAAGTGCACAAAGAAACTTCGTTGGTTATAAACTGATCCTGTGTAATAGTGAGCTCGTTTTACTTGGAGAGAGATATTAGACGAAGTTATGGAAGCCACAATATCAGGCTTACTTAGTTAGTAGGTTGTTGCAAGTTATAATACTTTACATACTCTTGAAGCTGGACTGCAGACCCTGAGGGTTGCCATTCTGCGAGGCCCCCTACTAAATCTAGCAAAACTTGGCGGACAACTAATAAACTTCAAAATAATCTAGACTGTGCAGCAATTGTTGAAACCTGAAGTGATGGCTCTAACGTTAATAGGCAGGAAGACTGCAGTATGGATTGAAGCTAACTGGCATAGCTTATATTCTAGTTGAGGAAGAAATCAAGTTGAGCAGGTCCTGTAATGGCATCGAGCTTATGACAGGTGGTCTGTTAGAAAACAAAATGGATGCCAAGGAAAGGGAAATGGCAGTCAAGGATGGCTCAGGGTTAAGTGGTGTAACAAGATTAGGAAATTCGCGGGCCTGAGATGGAGTCAGCTAGCGCAAGATAGGGTTAATCGCTTATTGATAGGAGAGGCCTTCATCCTGCAGTGGACATAAAATATTTTGATGATCACAATGAAATCTAAGCAGATGAGCATTTTTGCAAATCCCTTCTTCAGCAGAACATGGCCACTCCAATTTCAAGAAATGTGGAATGAAAGGTTGTGCATACTGTGATGTGGGGATATACATGTATGACTAAAGAGTTGAATATGAGACGTAGTGGATAAAAAGAGTTGTTATGCACAGTTGGACCTGAAATTTTTGACAAACAGTTTGTTTTCAAAATCTCAAAACATTTGGACATTCGTACGCGAAAGCACTTTGCAATTCTCTGAGGTAACTATGCAACAGGTATTTAATAGAAAACTGGGCGTGTTGGTTTAGCATATTCAGAGGTTAAAGGCGCGTAGACGACACACACAAGATCATTATCGCCAAGAGAGCTACTTTAATGCGACTGTGCACTAATGAACTGCGACGGCACTCTTTGTATAAGTAGTGCCAGTTTATGGGAATACATTTTGTTGGAAGTGGTGTCTTGTGTGTGTATCTCTTATTTGTGTCGTCTACGTGCCTTTCACCTCTGAGGTCACAGTAAGCACGCCACAGGTCACAGGGGGTAGCCATGTACACATTCACTATTGTGCACACTAAACAGCTGCAATGTCCCTATTACATAATTTGTTGCCATGCATGCACCCCTAAGGACAAATGCTTAGCACTTTCAAATGTTTTACAACACTGTGTTAGGCACTTAAGATTTGCAGTCGCAGAGTTGCCCTTGCCACAGTAATCTCCCGAAAATTTCACGCTGTTACTTATTTTAAGTACAAAAAAAGTCTGACTTGTAGTTTCCACTTCTGTGTATAGTGAGAGTAGTGGCATGAAAGGCCAACAAGAAGTGCATTGACATTGCCGCTAATCTTTGCATTTCCAACATTTCTTGAATTAAAATTAAATTCTGGGGTTTTACATGCCAAAACCTTAAGTTAATTATGAGGCACACCTTAGCGGGGGGCCATTATTACGGCCCAGTAACATGTTAGCTTAGTTTAGTGCATGTACTGCACGTGTACACAGAGCTCCTTTTGTCCTTTTTGGTTCAGTTCTGCATGTTGGTGTCACAGCATTTCTTTGGAGAAGCCAAGTAATTTACGTCCACAACTAGTTAATCTTATTAAAAAATTTCCGGAGCATAGAGCACGAATAAGCCCCCGACACTTTTTAGTATATGTACCTCAATGAATCTACACGATACTTGGTAAAACTCGCAGTGCTCGATTATTCCTTTGTATTCCGACGCAAGAAGGTTTAAGAATTTACCAGGTCATTCAAAGCCACAAGGATGAAGCTTAGGCAAATGAAGAGCTACAGTGGCAGCGCACACGGACACTAGTGCCATGTTTCGCTTTAGTGTTGTAGGTGTGAAACTCTGTGCCTGACCTGGGCTGTGGTCCCGATTCAGGCCAGCCAACTGTTTCTGGTTTCTTGTTCAGGGCGAGCCTGGAGGAACGTGTCGTAGTATTGTATAGGCGGCGTACATGCAAAGCCAGAGTTCATATGGACAGTGATGTGTTGATTGTTTATGCGTCACTGCAAATGCTTACTACAACTGACACTGTGTGGGAATGCAGAAAGTATTGTACTATGCATGGTGTTGCTCTAGATGGTGCTGGCATAGCATTTCACTTTATGTGAGATCGGCACAATTTTTTGTAGGTGTTCTTTGTTTGAGAGCTAGTGAAAGGTCACACTGTTTGAAATGTTGGGGGCCACAATTTACACAAGGTATCGAGTGAAGGGAGGCGTCTACAAATGCGACTGAGAACTGCACGGGCCAGGCGATTGGTTTGGCAATAATAGGGCTTGCAAATGTGAGCTTGTTACTGGAACTGCCTGACATTGCTTGTTGAGTTCCAAGCACTTTACTGTGCAATGCAGCAAAGGGGCCGAATGATTTGCCCAGCAAGCACGCTCACTCATTACTGTGCGGTATCGCCATTTTCCTGGATTGTCTCTGAGCAGGAAACACTCATTGCTTTTTTTTCGTTATAAATATAAATTAATGAACTCGTGGAACTTCATCAGTAGTTATATTTCCGTACTCTATGTAACAGCTTCATTGAAGGGTGCACTAAACTCGAAGAGAGGCCAGCACATTGCCTCCAGTTTTATAGCTTCAGAAATGCACGCGTTAAGTGGCACGTTCGCATAACCCATTTTTGTTGCCCTTTCAATCAGTTTTGCAAAGCAGATGACACCTTCCGAAATGTGTTCCAAGGTGCCTTTCCTTGAACCTTGTGCTGTGGTCTTGGAACATGTACTGACTAGTCCAAATCACCAACTTGTAAAGGTCTTCTCACCACACCCCATTGAAAATTTTCGTTATATGCTCAAGGAGCTGTAAAGGGTTGTTTAGGGAGCATTCTACCGCAATAATTTAGAAAAAGCTTTCAGTAGTTGTCGAGGTAGCAGTAAATGAAATGCCATTAAGCAGTGGTGCGAGTAGGTGAGCTACTCTTGCTGCGCGAATGCTCTCTCCACTCGCCTCGACCAGTGTCTACAAGCGACGTTTCTCTCCTGCCTTGTCCCATATTGGAGCCAAAGGCCCACCTCCTCTTTCATGACCCCTACAACTGTGGCACTCTTTCTTTCCTGCCCTTTCTTGCCGTGTGGTGTATTTCTAGGGGGCAATGCTGTGTGTTCTGCATGTCACAAAAACCCCAGAGTTGTTCCTGCTACTGCTGGCTATTGGCGCTTTGCAGGCACCATTGCGCGTTACATAACTCGCTTGCTGCTTCAGCGGCTCCTTCAAGGAAAAGAGCACGAGGGCTTTTGTACAATTTTTCAACTGTTCTTCCAGTGCACACCACTGTAATACTTTGCAGACACGATCGTCACTGTGTGATCTATGCACCACAATTGTCTGTTTTCAGTGCTCAAATCTGGTGAGTGGCACTTAGTTACGTGTGACCAATATTAGTTTACTGTTCTACATTAGCTTTTTTCCATTGTGCCCTCATTGGAATGCACCTGTTGCGGTCAGGAATTCAGTCTGTGACTGCATTCAGCAGCAATATGCCATAGCCACTAAGTCATGCAGGAGGACAACAAGGATTATTTTAGGTCGAGTCCCACTTTTAAGAAGCAACACGAAAATCTTCAAGGAGACATACTTTTATTTTACTGTATATTAATAAGCGAAGTTCGCAGCTCAGTGTCAAAAATAGGAGGGGAAGTGAATCTAGAAATTATGGGAACACACATAGAAGTTACCAAGGGCCACGAAAATACTTGGGTTGAAATTTATGCCATGTCTGCCTGGCTGTGCTTTGTCATCACTACAAGAAACCTTTCTTTGATCCCGCTTATAAGTAACCTATCCTCGGTTGCAATTGTAGATAGACCACAAAACCTCTGGACAATAAATGAGAAAGTGTCGGCTGGTTGGCTATCCATTTTCATGCGAAAACAGCACTAAAGATGGGGATGTAGTGAAGGCACATAAAAGGACGACACATTTGAGCTTGTGTATCCTCTAACATGTGCCGTTACTAAGCACTTATCTATAGCGATGTTTCTGCTTGTCTTTGAGTAATGCTTGCAGAAGAAAAGGGTGCCCTAGTTTTAAAAAACAATTTTTTTAAAAGCCAGATACCACGTGTGATAATCTATCTGGGTAATAATGACAGTGCTCAGGGAAAGTATGGCATCAAACAAGTTATTTACATGTGTGTACTGTGGCTGTAAGATTTCAACTTCTTAAAAGTACTTTTGAAATACATATGCATATTCTATACAAGTGGACTAACAGCAACAATGCTTTACTGGCATAGCCAAGATTCTGTTAACACGGTGTTCGACAAATGTCAATGCTATATTTATGTGGATACCTGGGACATTGGTAAAGGCCTGAAACTGCTTCGTGATGCTTACCTGCTCCGATAAAAGGCAGCACTTATTTTGATATCTTCTTTCATACCTTTATATTGTCTTTATTTACATAGCTTTGGTAAAGGTTGCATGTGCCAATAAAAACATTTGCAAAAGTTTCTTGTGCCTTTGTGTGGCTTGTTTCACCGCTGTATAAGCGCTGTATTTTGTTCCGGTCATGCAGGTTGACTCAGTACTGCCACTTGGCGATTGTAATTTGTTTACGCGTGTTCGCATATGCAAATTATTTTCCTCGAGAACATTTGCAATGATGAACACCGGGTACTCTGGAACCATTTTTGACACGCATGAATAGTGTCCAACTGATGACCATTCAGAATGATTATTGTTGACTGCTACAATACTTGATCTAAAAAGCTCTTGGCCATTCTCACCATTGATGCAGTTGTGGCCTAATTGCTGGAACATTGGGCTGTTGTGCTGGGAGAGCGATGTTCGATGCTGCCATCGAATACACAATTTTTTTTTTTGTGCATTGTTCAGCAAGACAGCAGCCACAGTCAGCTAAGTCCAAGAGGGCTTGCCAAGAAAGCTTCGCTTTAAAATTGCCTGGTAGATAAGGAATGCTGCTCACCCGCCATGGTTGCTCAGTGGCTATGGTGTTGGGCTGCTGAGCACGAGGTCGCGGGATCGAATCCCGGCCACAGCGGCCGCATTTCGATGGGGGCGAAATGCGAAAACACCCGTGTACTTAGATTTAGGTGCACGTTAAAGAACCCCAGGTGGTCCAAATTTCCGGAGTCCCCCACTACTGTGTACCTCATAATTAGATCGTGGTTTTGGCACGTAAACCCCATAATGTTTTAAGTAATGCTGCTCGCACCTAACTCAACTGCCATTTCGTTCCTCATAATTTGAACCCGCACGCCATACCACAAGCAAGCCTAATTTTCACATTAACCAGTCGATTGTATCAGATATATACTTTCCTTTTCTAGCTGCTGCTTAGACATTCTAATTACTTCACAACTACTAAAATTTGGGGCTGGTAGCTACACTTCACTGTAAGAACAGAGAAATGTTCACACGCAAATTGACACTTGGCTTCATACAAACCACAAGTTTGCTCCGAAAGAGCAGGTTGTGCAAATTACCAATTTATTCAGTTGAAGCAAGACGGAAGGCCACAATGTCTTAAACTTTTTTTTTTTTTTTATAATGTGACAGTTTAGTAACAGTGAGGTCAACACATGCTTGATAGGTTGCTCATTATCTTAATGTATACATCATAATGCAACCAATTTTGGGGGGACGATGTTGATATGTTTTCAACGGTATTACACTCAAGTGTGAGCGGAAAAGTTGCAATTATTTAAAGGCCCCCAAAGAAACACTTGAGGGTAGCATTATATCAGGCTAGATGAGCAGGTCACTTTCATTTTTAACTTTGTCCCCGTTTCTCTGACCATGAAACATGACCAAATTTCATGCCCTTGATAGTTTAATTGAAACTGCACAAAATGAGTAAATGGTTTCTCCAGCAGTATGCAACCTTATTCGAAAGTCGGAATGCCAATGTAACAGCAGTGCAGCAAATAACCAAGCAGCGCAGATTATATGGCATGAAGGACAGATATTCAAATCTGGGGTCTGCCACGATGTCACTTGCAATTGACAGGGAATATGTGCTTGGCACTTACACGAGTTTGGCTGAACGACCAGCGCCATCATTAACCCTTTCACTGCCGAGTTTTTTTTCTGACTGCTCCTCAGCCCCTGCCGGGTATTTTTTTCATGTTGGTTCAGTGGAAATTTCATGCTAGTAATGCACCATGATACTCCACAGGACATGTAAAGATATTTCGTCGGAATTCATCAGCAGTTCTTGAATTTCTTCGTCCGTCAAAGCGCGGACGCACGTGGCGCGCTGACTCGCCATGGCTGCTGCGCTCTGCCGAGACGAAGCGACGCGGGTGTAAACACGTGCGCTCCAACTGTTGTCTAAACTTTAATTAAAAGTTCTATGTGTTTAGGTGACCTCTCCATAGATGGCGGGACATGAACGCATATTTTTTTTTTGCACGAGTTGTCTCGGGAGTGGCAGGGAGTGAGTTTAAAAAGCAAAACGAGTATACTCGGGAGTAGCAGGGTGTGCGTGGGTGGTTTCACGAGTTATCTCGGTAGTGGCAGTTAAAGGGTTAAAGATGCCCTGCAATAGTTAATGAACATTGTAAACACGCCTGCTTAAGTTGCTGACAACACTGTCATGAAACCTGGGCCTATTACTGTTTCTGTACTCACACCTGAAAGCATACACGTCAGTCCAAAAGGCTGCCTGCTGAGTTCAATTTACTGATATCCCCGCCACTTCAGGCGAGTCTTTGCATGCAGTCAAACAAAATGGCCATTTGCTAGATTCCTTTAGACAGTGCTGCTACCTGGTGGCAGACATCCGATACCACAGCACCAATACTGCAACCTTTTCTGAGGTTGAGTGGCACAAAAAAGGGTCGTGCAACACAATAGTGCAACATGTTTTGCATCTTTGACACGTGGCCAGAAATAAAACTTACATCCTTTTGCAAGACAGTTGAGGCTAGTCAGCTGTTGGCAATAGCCAGCTGGCCTTCACTCCCCCCCCCCCCCCCCCCCCCGATAAACTGTACACTGTGCTAAGAAACTCTACACTGTGCTAAGATAGGAAAGGACACAAGCAGTGTTCAAACAATGATTCCTACCGTCAAGCAAGGCTCAAACCTTGGTTTCTGCTACCAGCTACAGTAGTTGTAAAGAACCTGCCCTGTGACACTTTCCCAATTTCAGGGAAAGGGCTATAAAAGTTGCGGACAATGAATGCAAATATTGTGTTCCCTTTCATGCTGGTGCATGCGCTAGGTCCAATCAATTCATCTCACACATTGTGAACTAGTTCACACCATATCACTGGCAGTTCCGTGCTTGTTTAGAATAAGCTTGCCACCTTTAGCGTGGAGCCTACACTACCTCTATTGTATAGTGTCGTCAGTTCATTTCGCACAAATTCTGCACCAAACAAAACAAATGGCAATATGCAGATTCCACCATGTTGCACTGCAGAAACAAATAACAAAGTACAGATCCTCTCCAGGAATAGTCCAACAAGTGCAGGCGTTTCGACTGAGCCTGCTATCCTGCCAAACAGATTCTTACCAACTACTGTTTGTACTGTCGTTACTTGTCCTAAAAATTGAGAACAGTTTCTTGTGGTATGCTTTCCTTTCATTGTGTGAGCCACAGCATGTACTAGTAGTAGGAAAGGCGGGAGCAGCCATGCAATTCATTCGGGCACAATTGTGACTGTGTCATATGTACATCAGCAGTTCTCTTGAGCTTGAAAAGCGTGACAATGCCACTGCCAGTGTGCGTTGCAAGCTCTTCTGTATCGTGAACCAGCACACCTCCAGACATCCGTCTCGGTGGCGTCCCTGTCATACCCTGCAAAAGTGTAAGTGGCACGAAATGTGTCACCTTCATTACACTCCAGTGTGAGCGAAAAAGTTGCAATTATTAAAAGGCCCCCAAACCACGTCTGACATTCCACGCAGAAAAATAAACACAAAATCCTGAAGGGGGAGGGGGGACAAGCCAAGTTTGCAGGCGGTGGCAACAGCTCCCATTTGTTTTTTCTTCTTTTCCAGGATCTCGTGCTTCTTTTCCTTTTGGTACAGACACCCAGTAACCAAAATATAATTATTATAATGAATAACGCAGCATGCAAGCAGTGTAGTGTTTTTTTTTTATCATAGAACACAGAAAAGTTGCCATGGCTGCACCTTGTTACATCCAGGTATTGCCAAAAAACAGCAATGTTATAATTGGGTTCGACTGTAGTACTTCTTTCTGCCTAATTAAAATGTTATGATGTATGTGCTGTCTATTCTTTCTTTTTTTTTCTTTTGTGACCTGGTTATAAGAATGAAATTTTCTTTGCACTTATATTGTTACAAGTGGATTCAACTGTATATGGAATGAAACGTGCCTCAGGAACGTGGAATGCATCCATGTTGTGCTACATACAAGCGAAGGTATCTTACCTCTTTACCACCTGGACGACGTCCTCGTCATTTAATATGTGCTCTTTGCCTACTTTCTGTGGATTGTGCTTCACCGAGGAACCCCAGACCAAGGCACTGAATCAGGATAGAAAAAAAAAAAAAAAGAATGCAGCAGAGAGTAACATGCATGACAGACGATGTCGCAACTGTGAAAAAAAAAAAAAAAAACTGTGGTTTACATGGCAAAACCACAATCTAATTATAGCACGCAGTTTTTAGCTGCATGAATTGGTTTGATGTTCCTGGAGGATCAGAATGCTAAGTCTTTTATGTGCTTCCAGAACCAAAAGGCAACGAGATCAGGAGGGCATATCTTCAGAATAAAATGTCAGTGACGAAACTGGAAATCAAAGCAGTGCGTGACTTCGAGAGAAGAGACTTCGAGGTATATTAGCTTTCATCTGTCCTCGCTGCAATCCAAGGAGTACTATTACTGATAATGTAACACTGGTACTTACATGTCCTACCTAGTAGAAGTTGAAAATCAATGACAGTACAAGACTGGGCATGCTGGTAATCGGCCGATTTCAGTAGACATGGATGAAGATAGAAGGGCTAAGGATGAAAAACCAATATTCTTGCATTTCATCTTTTGTTTCTACATGTCTTCGAGACAGAGTGTGCGCATGTGTGAGCATGCATGTATGTGCATGCACTTGTGCGCATGCTTGCCTTCATTGACGTTTTCTTGAGAGAGACGCACGTGCTCCAATTTGCATATGAGTGCTGCATTGAAGTAAAACCTTTGATAAAAGTCAGCACTTCCGTTTCTTCTGTCTTTTTCTGTTTGGAATGTTCTCCCAAGAGGAGTGAACCAAGGCAACTAACTGCCTGCAAGAAGGGCTATCAAAGCTGCTTGCTTAATTTTTCGCTCTCGCAGACAGCGGTGCTGTTCCATACAACAGCCCTGACCCATTTTTTTAACAGCTGGGTTGGGTGATGACAGCGGGATTCCATTTCTACTAAACAAAGCAGGCTCACAGTGATGTTGGACGGGAAATAGAATGGCAACAGTTCGATACCCGTGCAATAACGAGAGATAATTTTTAATGCCAGGAAGGTGGAGAAGTCGGCCTGAGGTAAGTGCCTCTAGCCTGCTACTCCAGGCTGGGGAAAGGGTTTGGGGAAATAACGGAGATAAGACGGTAACAGTAAACATGGACATTCTATTTAAAACTGCCAGACAGAATGCTTGGCACTACTGTGGATTCGCATCTCCTCTAAACAGTAAAAGATGCCAGCAATGTTTATAAAGTAAGAAACAAACGCATAGCAGAGAGCAGCTTCCCAAACGATGTACGCAATGTATACTACGTGAAGCAATATATACCACCACACATGTTCCACAGCCACACATCAATGCATGGCAACTCTGCTTTGTCTCCAACTTATAGGAGGGGCATTTTTTCCACTGTTCAAAGCGCACTAGTTAAGGCACAATAGAACAGCACCAAAAGCTTTCCTTTTTTGTTTGGTAGTTGTGCAGCTTCACAACTGCAGACTTGGCTCGTAAGACAAGACAGCCAATCCAGAGAGCACATTACGTCATGTAAGACAGGGTTTTATGAGAAAAAGATCAGTGTGTGAAAAAAAAAAAAATTACTCCAGCTGCTGCACTTTCCTCAATTGGTCTGCAGTATTCAAAGTGCACTAGTTCTGCTTTCGAAGTATTCTGTGAGGATAGCTTATAAAATTTAACCAGTTTGATGAAGTTCACCTCGCCATATACAAAGTACCATAGCTGAACAATCTACTTCTCAAATGTTGAACTTCTGAAATAGGATTCAGAACATCTCTAACAAACTTCAAGGATATTCAAAATGTCACCCATGACAGGTTAGTCATAAACAGTATATAATAACAATTTCATTACAGGAAAATATTTTGTGGCAACCTACAGCATAACGTCAAGGCAGCGGCAACTGTACAGCTGTCCTAAACTTGCTTCTAGAAAGCCAGAGCGAAAGCTGAAACTTACCACTTAAACTCCTTCATAATGGTACGATGCAGCTTGTTGCAGAAGTCTTCCACTGTTTTTCTCTCCTGGCTAAGAATAACTGGTGCTTCGTAGTCAGGCAGCTGTCCTTTTGGTTTGGTGTATCTGCGAGAGAGAAAACATCCTTCGTCATGTCTAATCTGATGTTCCCAAGTCCCACCACTCCTTTTTACCCAACACGCTGTAGTGCGATGGACATGAGTCGAGCACTTATTGGCCAGCATGTACTATAACCAGCACTTAAAATTCAAGTACAAAGTGTGTGTGTGTGTGTGGTGGGGGGGCATGCATGTTATATGCAAATTTCGCCTTGTGTTGCAGCGAACAGCAACAACCCTTGGAAAAGAAAAAAAGAATACCTCAAAGTCGACACTCTACTTTAATACATTAATTTTTTTTCCAAAAATATATCGGCCTAGATTCAATTAAGTGAGGTATATACATATATGGTAGTAGACAAAAAGAAGTCATGACATATCAAACTTGCCATATTTAGTCTTAGTGCTCAGAAACCTGCTCACCCAATCGCTAGCGTCGGACAACAGCCTCTAGTAAGATTCACTGCATGGCCTACCTATTGTCTACGAAGCTTTCCCATTCAAATAATGCATCACACTGAAACCTCACAGTGTGATGCATTAGGGCACAGGGTGAGTTCAGTGTGGGCACGAGCAAGTAGAGATCTCTGAAAAGGCTGTTCTCCTGCAGTGGAGTTGCTACTACTACTTATGCTACTGGTGGTGGTGCTGTTGCTGATGATGAAAGAAAGATGACCAAAGGGGCATATCGCATGCCTGTCAAAACGAAGGGACCTGAAGCGAACTTTGGCAACAGTAGTATAAAGAATTGTTTTTCACATTACATGACTCACATGCGTATAAGCTTCAGATAAGACCAGGCCTTTTCCAGAAGGTCATCAAAATTCCATTTATGGTGAGCAGAGATGGGAACACAATGTGGGATCTTGTAGATAATGTCCAGTTCCTGTGAAAAAAAAATTTTTTTAATGAAATGTGATAAAACTAAAAAAAAAAGGGGGGGGGGGAAATACCATTTTGCAAATGGGAGCTTTCCACACAAGTAAAAATGCAAGCACTTTACCAGCACTGTCGCAATAGAGACATTAAACATCATACATTATCCAAACCAACACTATTAGGCTTGTCTGGTTTGAGCATCAGCCGTGGACGCCTGACTTTGGTTGAAAATTACCGGGACATGTCAATGGTCACATTTGCATTTTACAAGAGATTTCGTGCATGCACACTGGTTTGTATGTGTGTGAGAGAAATAATTAGGTTGACAAAGTGCCTGCATTATTTTTACTACTGTTTATCTCTTTTGTTATCTTGGGAGCATAGTCAGCGACATGGACCATGCTCCAAAGATAACAAAACACTTATTTCTTTCTAAACCTTGCACTTCAAAAGATGGGAGAGAGAAATGCCACTTACTTCGATAGAGATCTGGTCAATCTTGTTAAGCACATAGATACATGGGATGTAGATGCGATTCCCTTCAATCACGTCGATCAGGTCATCTGAAGTGGCATCACACCGTAGCGTGATGTCAGCATTGTGGATCTTGTATTCCGACAAAATGGTCTTCACGGTGTCCATGTCCAGCTCCGACTGGGGCACCTATTTTTATAGCCATTCCAGCAATTAAAAAAAAAAAAGATTTGTTTATTGATCAATTGATGGCATTTATCATCCCAAAAGAAGCACTGGAAATACGAGAACTGTCGTAGTGAAGGACTCCAGAATAACTTCAACTGCGTCGAGTTCTTCTAACTTGCACCTAAGTACACGAGTGCTCTTGCATTTTTGCCCCAATCGAAATCTGGCTGCAGCAGCCAGGAATCGCACCCTTGACCTTGTGCTCAGCAGCAGAATGCCCCTGTCAACTCAAAATGTGCAGCATGCATGCTTTCATAAAGTATGCCCACATTAGACCCTATTGGATAATGAAAATCCAAAAGTTGAGTTTATTTAACGCGATAGTAGTGGTGACAGTACCATCATCTGCAGGTTGATGCCACCTTTGTCCTTTTTTCGGAGCGAGATCGCCGGAGGCTCCTTGTTGAGCCGGATGCCGAATCCTTCCACCTCTCGCTCCAAGATACGCTTGTGCTGGAGGGGCTTCAGCACGTCCAGCACAATGAAAATGAGACTGCAGGTACGGGCCACTGCACAAGCATTTTCAAACACTACGCTACAAGACAGCTCACAAACTCACACCATTTCATACTTAATAGGAAACTCTGTGGAATGTGCAGTGTGGTCAAAGAACTCGCACCACGTGTTTTGCAGTGTCGAAGGAATCACAGCCCATTTCTGGGTTGCTATGCTTTCTACAGAATAACGACTTCATACATTACAACTTGGAGACCTAAGGTTACGTCGAAGCACATATTATTTGTGCACCTTTGCGCTTCCAGTAAGCGACACACTATGTTTTGTTCGCAAGCGCCAATGGTGTGCTAAGGCCGCTGGTCACAGAAACGTGTCACTGTGCTTGTTCGTTGGAAAATAGGTACACATCTCCAACAACTTCCATGTAATTGTTACTTCACACTTTGCAACATCAAAGTGTGAGGCAAGGTGTGACGCATCTATTTTTCATATGTGAATTGCTATTTTTTGGTTGTGAATTCAGGACTGTCCAGTCAACACAAGAGATGTGAGGAGGAGAATAGAAGTGAGTAAAAGAATAGGTATTTAACTTATACTTGTCCTGACTGTACAATTTCGTAAGATGTCATCATGCTGAAATAAGGCGTGAGCACAAGAAAAACTAAATTACACATTTCCTTGTCCACATTTGCCAATGTGTTATGCCTTGTTATGGAAGGTCACAGACTGCAATTTCAACTATAACTGAGGGCGAGGTATGCCATTTTGTTTCTTCCTATTTGCATTTTGTTCTGAAGTGTAAATAAATGAACACTTTTAGAATGATTGTCAGAAACATCCGAATGTTCTCTTACATTGTTGTACCAAGAAACCCATAGTACTTTCACATTTCCTGTCATTGTACACTGAAATGTGCAGTCATGAACAAATAACAAACACACATGAAATTACAAAGTTAAACACCTTTTGCAAGTAATAACTCCCGAAAGCACACCACTCTCAACACTCCATGTCCAGTCGCCAAATGTAATATAGGCCTCACACTAAGCTTACAAGCCAAAATCACGCTGATAGTCCATGCATTGGCAAGATAAAAATGAGGAATGCATTCTAATTAGCCCTATCTCATTAAATGCCTATGGCTGTACTGCACACAGAAGTAAAGGGAAATCTCTAAGACAACACAAACAAATAAATTGCAAGTTTTTTTCAACCTTAGCCTTTCAACCAGAGCAAACTCAACCTAGACAGATAACACTGTGCTCGACAGCCAAAGCTGTTTTTTTTTTTTTTTTTTTTTAACAAATGCAGACAAATCAGAAGGTAGGCTACATTAGTGCTGGCTATCCCAGCCACCAACACTTCTGCATGTAGGGGAAAAGAAAGCAGGCAGAGTAACACTGACCAGCAATGACTTGTCGACCTCGACCCTTTCCATCCTTGGCTCCTTCTATGATTCCCGGCAGGTCAAGCAGCTGAATCTTGGCCCCCTTGTACTTGATGACACCTGGCACGGTGGTCAGCGTGGTGAACTCGTAGGCAGCCACCTCGGAGAAAACACCCGCCAGCGTGTTCATGAGCGTAGACTTGCCCACGGATGGGAACCCTGGGTGTGGTGTCAATGATAGCTAGCCTTGTAGTCAATGGCCCTCCTCATCGATTTTTAGTATTGAAATAAGACTGCAATCCTCTTAGACGTATAGTGGAGACAGGTATGACAGGAAATGCCTAATTTGCATTTACAACTACCACCTGCCCTTGTTTTCCTGCCCTTGTTTTCAAGCTAACTAAAAAAAAGCACAAGGGAGCAGATTATTCCACGGCAACACTAGTTAGCAAGTGTTGAGTGAAAAGCAGTAAGATTCCAGGCGTGACAGTACGTACAACGTGTATACCAGCAGCCATATCCAACAAATTTCTGATAGGTTGCATCAATTTGAGCAGCCACCTTTCAGACACGCTGCGTGTTTTATCATACACCATGTGACGCCATGCATCTCCAGCGTTAGTGAATGAAATCCATCACACTTCTGAGCAGCAGTCGTTGCTCAAGCACCAAAAAGCTATTCCTGTTCATATTGGCACACCCTATACCCTGTCTGACGATGATCAGTCATGACCACAGTCTTTTTCCACTACGTAATTTCGGCATCTTTCACTGCGACTGTTTCGGCTTTGACCCCAGCACAACAATGTCACCTGCAGTGAAGGAGAAAGCTTTAGGAGGGGCTAGTTACCGAGACATTACTTAGTTTATAATGTGGACCGTGAGGGAGAAAAAGAAAATTACATTCTGAATGACGAGAGATTAGCCCTTGTTTCATCACTGCTCTGTCCGTGTAGAACGTCAAAATGCTTGTGCTTCCATGTTCAAACACAACAAAACACCCAGTAATGCAGGACATGCAGAACTGTGGCAAGCAGCGGTGTGTTCCCTCCTGTTTTGCTTACTCCACTCACTAGGCCTGTGCATTCTGGCACTGCCGTCACTATGGGAAGCTTCAGCTCAAAGTGCCTGTATTGAATATGTAAAAACAGCCTGGACACTAAAACAGCAAGTCCTTCACATGGCTACAATTAGATCTGGAAAGAATATCAAGTGTCTTTAGTTTCCATTGACAGGAGTGTCAAACTTTAAATTTCTCATTCCTTCAAAACATTGGCCTAATCAAAAAGCTTTAAGATACATACAATTAGCATTGTATTTTTTTTTTATTGGCTTGCCTTTTCATACTATGATCGTGTCTTTCTCCTACATACCTTTTGTGCTAGTTTACTGCCTAGACATATTTTTTTTTGTGCTCATGGTTGCCCTTTGCCATCCTGTTTCGTGTAGTGCAAGTCCTTTCGTGTAGTGCAAGACCTTTCTAAGCAGTTGCAAAGTGAGCTTGAACCATCAGTAGTTAAGCGTTACCTTCTCATCAACAATTTCAGCAATGTGTAGTTAACAAGAATGAGATACACTCTTGTATATGAGGTGTCAAGGGACGAGTTACAGGAATGGCTACCAGAATGCACAATATACTTACCCACAAACCCTATCCTAGCATCACCAGTCTTGGCAACGTCGAAACCTTCACCAGGTCCGCCACCTCCACCCTTCGGCGTTATCAGTTCGCGCCGAAGCTTGGCTAGTCGAGCTTTAAGAAGACCTAAATGACCCATAGTTGCCTTGTTTCGTTGGGTCCGGGCCATCTGCGGAGAGAGGCAAACCTTAGCTCAGAGTGCTGTTCAATATATTTTCGGCAACCTATTAGACAAAGTAGTTTATATGAAAGTTGGTACACGAACATTGCACGCAAACAAATATACCAAATAAGGTCATAAATGTGCACAGATCTACAGCTCCTATTTAGACTAACAGAAAACTAACAATCAATGGTGCCAACATTAGTTTTTGAACCACTATAGCAAATGACAAATGCAGCAATAAACAGAGTTAAATGGGTTGCATTTCATTTTGGTTCTGTTAGTTACCACGATGTAACTGGAATACGGCTACCTCTTCAACTACCAACTGTGCATGCTAAGAAGCAAATGATGAAACAGACAGTTATTTTAGATATAATTAAACTAACACTAAGGTGCCCTGTGCTCCCACCAAACATGGCTGGGTTTGGGTTCTAGGCATACACAGCATCACTGAAGCCTACCTCTGGGGAATGCTGAACTGTATACTATCTCCAAACGTCTCTAATAGTTGCAAGGATGACCATTCTGCATCTATAATTAACGTTTCTCTATCGAGCCCTTACGGTCAACTTGGAAGAAATCACTAGCGGATTGAAAAAGGGGCTATGTCACCCCCCTCGTCCAACCTCCATTCTCGTGTTTTTACGAGGGCCCCCCCTTTGGGCTACCCTGGACCTGTCTATAAAAGAAACACCCCATCGTATCAACAAAAATTAACTGCAAGTTACAAGAAAGTGGCAAAATCATTGACATATAATGCAAGTAAGAAAGGCCACATAGAAACAGCTGACCCACTTTGGCTGTGCAAGCGATTATGTGCAGCCAAAATGCACCATAACATCATGGAGCTCAGGTCCAGTCGCATGATGATGAAAGCAGGGCTATCCAAAACTGCAGTATAGTTTGCCGGAAAAGAAAACAAGAACTTTCCCTTCTGATCACTCCTTAATGGTTAGCTCTAAAGTCACTGATGATACGAACTTTCGTTTCTAGTGATCTTTCGTGTATGCAAAAGTTGAAGCAAGAATGAACCGTTACGAACAAGACGGTTCCAAGCTGCAAGTTACTTTCTTTTTACTCAAAAGCTGAAGTAAACTGATATTAGCCAATTCCTGGCAGTATAGGCACTACATGCGCACACACGCTTATGTGCCTTGTCAAGGGCGCAACGCAAAAGCGATTGCTGTTTTAGTGATTACACTGTTGTTTAAAATTAAGTGAAACAAAAACACCGTACCCGACACGTAGCATGCATAGCACCGGCGTTTTAAGGTCACGTTGCCTAGAGACAACCACGGCAAGATGGGTCTTTATACATTGGCTTGAGTGGTGTATGCCCAAAAATTGAAATAATGCAACACCGCGCCAAAATTGTTCGGCGATGCGGTTAACCCCAGAACGCAGCTTGAACACACATCTAGCTCTAAATTCTCAACAAATCATCAAACTTATATTGCACATCGTGGGATGTTGATGTTTTCAGTGTATTTTCGCTACACTAGCGGAACCTTGAAGTGACGGCCAGAACAAGGGGGCAAATGTACGAGTTGCCTCCTAGATTGCCACACACGTCAACATCGAAGCACACGCGTGTTCGAAAGAAAAAGCTTCTATCATAACTCGCAGCAAGTATGGCAGGTTCGATTACGAGAAATACACTCAGGCATCTTTATTACAATAACGAAGCTTCTTTCTGACACATTTTAAAGAATCGGTCATTGCGAGAACTTCGCGGGTGTTCCCGTATGCCGCAAGCTTCCTCTTGATAGACGACGTCGGGAGCAAAAAGTAGCTTACCTCGGCCTCGATGGCCGCTATTTTTTCGAGCACCGTACTCATCCTGGCGAGCTAGTTTGGTTACACGAATTAAAAAGTCCGGAATTCACGGAGCGCACTTCACGTGGGATGCACGCATGGCACCTCAAAACAGGAGAGATCGGAAATTCGACCGGCCAGCCGCGAGGAAAACCCGATTTGACAAATGCGCAATAGGGCACAAAATGCGATGTGGCAAAAACTATGTCATGCTTAGTCGTGCCTGCGCTCAAATTTATTTTGCATTTACTAAGAAAATCTTTAAACAATTTATCCTATATATACTTATGCAATAAAAAATTGTATTTCAATTCAAACGTAAATCCCATGCGCGAACGCGAGCGTACACCGCTATCTACGACGAAAGCGGCGAGCTTGGGACGAGCAACTATGGCACTGATGTACAGCTACAGCAGCTAGAAACTGTAGACGAACACTTGCTGCAGGGTACTACCGTATTACGGTATAAATTTTAGTATAAGAACTGTGGTGCTTTCACATCTTTACGGATTATCTCCGCTCGGAGCATTCACCCGTCAGAGATGAGCAGTGAAGAGGACAGGTAAGGCATTGTTGGTCAGCTTGGACGCGTAACGTATTTGGAGCGAGGAGTGAAAGTCTGATGTCGAGGGCTTCTTTTTCTTTTCCACTTCACGAAGTGCACATCTAGCGTTTTAACCATAGATACTTGAAACTCTTTTGTATACCATTGTCATTTCTTCTTGCGGGCTCCTCTCTCGCACTTGCTAGCACTCCGCATCATGATGAGGAAAGCGCAACTACCATTGGGCTGCCAGAATTTTTTTTTAATTTTTTTTACCCGTGTTTGATGGCTTCCCTGTTGATGTTTCCAGCTCGCTTGATATCGAGATCGAAGCTCTGAAGGCCATCTACATCCACGAGCTTGAAGTCAGCTGTGACGAAAGGTAAACAACGGATACCGCTAGCATAATATCATTTAATATAGCTTTCGGCTTAATGTTAGTAGAAAACTTAGCATGCAGCGTAGACGGTGGTAATGTGACGCAAATTCTTAGAACTTTTATTTTCTTGTAATTCTAGGCAACAGTCGACATGCGTGAAGGTATCCCTGCACCCGGCCACAGCCGACAACGCAGAAGAACAGTACGTGCGCCTTGATCTAGTCCTGGTGATTCCGCCTGAGGTAAGCAGTGTTTTGGCTAACTAATTTAGCATGTTGTGTCGAACTTTCACGGGATCCTAAAACAGTCGTTTTGTTCTTGTTCCCTTCCCCAGCCTTTGTTGCCACATTAATCAACGCCCGTGTTCACTTTCTGTAAGGGTGGAGCGCGCGATCTAACCGCGGCCACCAATGTCAATCGTCATCTGGCGACTCTCGTGCATTGATAGATAGCGACCCCATTGACGATAGCGAGCCCACATCATTAATTCTCAACATCAGAGCAAGCTGTGAATCCTTGAGTGCAGCTTTTGCAGTGAAACCCTATCGATAAGTTTTTTAGAGGATCGTAGAAAAGGAACGTACGATCCGGCAAAACTTAAGATACGAAGACGCCTGTTTCAGCGCTGCCGATAAAATTAAGTTGCTCTCACAGTTGAATAGAAAGCCAACAAACTCTTTAAAACCCACTCAGCAATGCTTGTTACCACGGGGGTTAGATTGAACATTAAACACTTCTTTGGAGCGGTTGCAGCCAAGAATCGCACTAGTGGCATCTTCAGCTGGTCGTTTCGAAGCACTCTGTACTGCTCTCACAAGCAGCGTAGTTTTTGGTTGGTTGAATGAGGGCGCGCCTACATTTGGCTTTTTTTTTTTTTTTTTTTCCTCTCCTACGTCAAGCACACTCGGGTGCTCCAAGCCCTTTCATCGGAGCAGTCGTCAAGACATAGTGTTTCCCGTCACGTGATCACAATAAAGTGGTGTCGCAGTGTTGCTGCTGTTGGTGACAGTTCGCTATTACCCAAGCCACTGCATGCTGGCATCTCGACAAATGCTCGTCCCATCAGTGCATCTGCCATTGTTTCTAGCAGCATCAGAAGCTTTGGCTAGGCTTCGATTCAAAGTAGGACTTTTGCTGTATTCACGTGGTTTCGCCTCTGTCATTTGATTCTCCGAGAGCAGGTCACATGTCTGGCTTGCATGCTTTTCCCCTGTCTCCTCGAGTCGGAGGATGCAGGTGACCAGTCAAAAATGCCATAAATGAAACTCATCATAAAAAGCCAACAGACGAAGCCACCAAGGACAGTATACGGGAAATTACATGTACTTATTAATGTAATTGAAGAAATGATAAATTAGACAGTTTTAGTATAGCATAAGTGGCACCATGCTAAAATATAGTGGGGCCACACTGCGCATGCGCAGAACGTTATAACAGCTGTCCGCACAGCGTGCCTCCGTTATTTTCGGAATTTAGTGGGAGGCACTACCACTTGCAAAGTGCAGACGCTAAGAAATTGCGTTGTTGAACATGGCAGCACCTGTGGCTCCCGCTTCACCGTGAATTCTCGTGATAGCTACGCTCTCACTCTCAGTGATCTCCATTAACTATTGAAATGAGCTTTCGCTTCCTCTAAACTCACCTAAAACATTATTTATGAGCACATAGCGCGTCCAATTTCTAAGATCGTTCCGTGATTCCAGCATCCATAGGCCTGACGAGACGCGTCTGCATAGCAACAACAGAAATGTTGCTAATGAATTGTCTTGCCTCGTGACAAACATATCCAAGCCATCAGACGGCGCCCTGTCTTCCTTTTGTTTGCATTCCCGTACGCTAAACTAAATGTCTTGAAGAAACGTACTTAAGGCGACAAACTCAATTCTAAAACTGTCTACTGTCTAAAAATGCTGCTTTGACTACTCTTAACTAGATGGCGAGCCCATCAGCTTTGGAGCTTCGGCAGCAGGTTCTTTGAAGATACCGTTTTCAGCGGCAACATGTGGCGATGGTGTGCCGTCACATATTTTGGACATAACTGGGAAGAGGAGCACAACAGACAGGAAGCTAATATACATAACCTGCTGCAACTAAATGGAATAGGCTCTTCTCAGCATGTGAGTCGGGAAGATGTAACAGGAATGTGTCTACAAGGTTCTGTTACTCTCATCTCAAGTGTTAATTTGAAGCCGCAACAAAAATGTATGCATGGAAAAGTCATTTTCTTTAATACGAAAAGTATTAACCCTTTATTGATGAGTGATGCCTACGGGCAACATACCAGAAAAAAAAATTCTTGCCTAGTTTTAGTATAAAGTATGAAGTTTCTGGCTAAATATCTTTGGCCAACACTGAATGACAGTCAGCAAGTGTCATTTGTTAGTTTGGAGCAGAAACACGGGATGAAAAAGTTTGGAACGCGACTCGCTGTCTTTTGAGAAAGCAAAGTTAGAGGAGACAGACCAATGCAAGATCTGCGGCTGCAGTGATGTGTCACACACGTTATGTAAAGCAAATGAAATGTACACCTATGGCTCACATATGACAAGAGCTGCCTGCACAAATCCCAAATGAAGCCTTAAGTGGCTTGGGGTGAAGTCCACTTCCAGTTTCCTGCCTGGGGTTTTCCCCCTACTGCTGAAAAAATTTCCACAGAATATTTTTTTATTTATGTGTTTTGCATATTTAGATAGAAAAGAAAAAAATTCTGGGTATTTATATGTCTCGTCCTTAAAGGGTTAAAGGGGAAGTGTCCACTCTGGAAAGGTGTTGGTCACAGATTCAATCCCCTTCGATTCCATGGCTAGGATGATTTTTTCTTCAATTGCGCAGGCTTTTCATTCCAGGAAATGTGTATGGGTTTCCTTCATAGCCTAGTGCTGCTGTCCACTGGAATGAATTCTTTATTCATGAATCTTCTTCCACTTTGCAGACTTCTGCAGAACTGATTTGCTGTATTCAAGAATGCAATCTTTCGACTTGCACCTTCTCCTAAGTGTGGGCGCTCATTTATTGTGAATGCTTAGCTGCCGTTACTTTAGCTCTTGTGCTATTCATTTGCAGACCATATTTTGTGTTTGTTTTTGCACTTAATTCTGTTAAAAACTTAGTTGTTTCACTTGGTATCATGTAAGTGTGGACATTCATTCTGAGATTCCTTTTAATAATTCGACTCTTCTTTAACAGTATCCTGATGTCTTGCCCGAGATCACGATCCGCAACCCTCGGGGTCTATCAGACGAGAAAATCGCCAAGATTCAGGCAGATCTGCAAGATACAGCACAGGAGAATGTGGGAAGCCCAATGTTGTACCAATTGATTGAGGTGAGAAAACTCGTGTACTTGTTAAGGACTAGCATATCATTTTACAAGCAAGCACACGAAACGATAACTGAAATATCTGGTAGACTTGAGTGTCACAATGTCACAGATCGAGAAAATAGCAGAGAAAATGTTTTGCTAGAAATTTGTCATTGTTCATAATGGCTTTGTGTAAAAAAATTACCTACCCTACAAAAGCTAGCAAGCAAGATGTAAGCTGATAATTTTTCTTTTGTTGCTTGCATTATGTACACAATCAGCATCAGTATAATGAAATTGCATCCAACACAGCAATACCTTCATTATATCCAATATTCATACACACTCATATTGATGAGTATGTGTAGGCCTCTCTTCCCTGCTTGCCTCATGTTTACTGTAGTGGTCCAAGCATAATTGCACCAGGTTACTTTCTCTTTTTTTCATTTAGTTTTTAATAAAGACGTTTCATCACTCATTATCTAACAGGGTACAGTGTCAGTGAGTTCATTTTGTTCATTTTTCTTAAGGTCAAAAGCGAACTTTCATAAACTTTACAGAGTGGTAAGCTCTTTGATTGATAGATTTACAAGAAAACAAAGTTTTGATGCATAAATTAACGGTAGAGGGGCCTCACAAGCGTTAAATTGCTTCATAGCATTGCAGGCATGTTAACTATTCCAGAGGAGTATATGTTTGGGCCAGTTGGTACATCGTTGAAGCGTTATGTCGCTATACACACTGGACTGAAAGAACAGAACAGGTGACACAGGTGCTAAACACTCGATACCGCTCGTGTGTCCTGTTCAATTCTTCTGTCCTGTGCGCTACTCACTATTTTAACTTTTTAATGTGACCTATTATCCCATGGCCAGAGTGTTGGAGGAGGAAGAATAACAAATTAAACACAGACATTTCCTTGCAATATCAGCATGTGGCGAATATGGGCTTATAGCAAATATCGCATATAAGAGAAGTAATGGCCTTGGATGCGACCTTGTTATAAGAAGCTTGAATAGTAAATTGTGACATCATGACGCATCCACTCCATCTCCTCGTAGATATATTGACATGCGTGCATTGCTTATCTTTTCCTGGTGACCACTTCTTACCGGCCACCCACTGTTGCAGAGTTACGAGGCGCAAGACACACCAAAATGTATCGGAACTTTCCCGAATGCTGTTGAGATTCTATAGTAAAAGAGTCTAATCAGATTACATACACAAAACAGATAGTGGTGCACATTCTAAAACACACGCGAGCACCAGTGATTACACTGCAATGTACACACGAGTCATGCATAAATAGCTGATGGACTAAATCAGATTTCAACAACCGACAACTGTGCTTGCTGCTATCATGCTTCAAGTGTTACTTGTTTCTCTGGGCACAAGTTCGATCAATAAAGAGTTAACTTCTTACCTCCCACCTTTGGCAGTGTTATACTTCACCGTCCACGACGTGACAATACTATAACGAAGTACTAAATATAAAGTGTTTCCCACAAATCTCTTCATGCAATGAATATTTGCTTATAACGGATGTCTCATATAGCAAAGGTATTTTTATGTCAGATGCAACTTTGCTATAAAAACGGGAGCACACAGTACTGTGATCAAGCGCACGCTTTAAGTCGGATGGAAAAGGAGGGCGCATGCTGCGCTGCTTGCTCCGGTCTCGGCTTCTCGTGGGTCTTTCCTCGTCATTTTTATGGCACTACAGTAGCTTGCGATGCATCAACCTTCGCTATAGACTTGGGTTTGTCCGTAAAGCAATGCATGGGAATGAGAGATTTTGTTTGAAAAAACTGTTGCGTGGTTCCTGGAGTCGAATACGCGGGAGTTCCTCTCTATTCAAATATGTAGAATGCACATAATGTCGCAAAAATTATCTACTAAACGTACCACTCCTGGTACATTTACCAATGCCATATTGGAAAGGCCGTTGGCTTTACACGGTCGTTATGCTTATGCTTTCGTGAATTCGGCTACCTCGAAACACCGCTTATCTCGTGAAATTTTTTCCAGTTTTACTACTTCGAGTCAATGGGGTATTACTGTAAAAAAGTTGTCGCAGTTTCACCTGAAAGGTGAAGCATCAATTGCGATAGCAAACTTGAAGAGAGCTATACGGAGTAATGATGGCAGCTTTATCAGCTGTATAAACTTGGACATGCAGCAGCACCGGCAACACGCAGAACTGTTGTCGACGCCGTCGGCGTTTTGCCCGCGTTCGCTCAAAATGCGTGCGGCGTTGGTGACTGTTGCCGGAACCTCTGATATAAATAGGCACTTGGTGCCGCAGCTAAGCGTCGCCTCCCTTCCCTCCCCCTCCCCCCCACGGCCTTTCGTGCGTCGGAAGAAGGCACGTTTGCTCTACATATATGGCGATTGTAGAGGAGGAAAGAGACGCCTACTTCTGCAGCCCTTAAGGGAGCACAGAGCAGAACGCGCGTTTGTTCTCCGCCGTGCGTTCACTCCCCGTGAAAGCGCGCGTCCCTCGCGCCCTTTCACTCGCACATACAGCGTTCGGCGCGCGGCGACGATTTCATCTCCATTGACGTCATACGGAACCTCACGGCGACGGCGACGGCAGAAATCTGCTTTTGAGTGTCCATATAATTGCTATCGCAATAATAATATTTATAACCAATGTTGCCAAAGGCAAGTAGTATTTGTCCATGCAGATTCTTCTGCTTTGCTTGCCATAGATGAGCTGACTTGTCAACTCTGTTCCTGTTGTGCATTTAAGTTTTGGCAACTGAACATATTCCTTGATGTGTGCAATTCCCTGCATTATCGCCTGCTCAGATAATTACGCTCAAACCTCTCACATGTGCTGAGGGAAAGTCTGTAATTCAGAGCAGGTGCCTTTCATTAATATTTTGGATGAATACAGGAGGTAAACTACCAATGTAATACCTTTATTGAATATGATGTGCAGTAATTTGCTCGAATAGAAAAGAAATGCTAAGTTTTATGCACTTTTTTACGAAAGAACTTTGGAGTTAAAGGATTAATGCAGTAGAACAAAATGTACTCATGCGCTTCCTTGCCGGTGCGTGCGCAGGTAGCCAAGGAACACCTGACAGAGGAGAACGTCCCATGCTGCCAGTGCACCATATGCCTGTATGGCTTTGCCGACGGTGATGTGTTCACCAAGACGCAGTGTTACCACTACTTTCACTCGCACTGCTTGGCTCGCTATGTGCGCCACGCGCTCGAGCAGATCGCCCTGGAAGAAGCTGACAAGTTGAGCCCCACGCTGCCTTCTGCCAGTGTCGGTGCTGACGACGACACAGCAAACAACAAGGCAGGGATAAAAAAATTTAACTGCTACTTTCTCGTGACCTTCATACGTACTGTATACGCCTCAGCTTTGGGTAAGCATGAAGTGAGGGTCCTTATCAAGCAACATTCTGGCTTTCTTCATGCTCACCTGTCAGTGAAGCGTAAACAGTCACATCACTGAAGGGCATCCACTAAGGGTGTGACGGTTGCACTCGATAGTGACGTGTGTCCATCCAATTTATTACACTGAATAAATTCGTAGAGTCGTCTTTTTATGTCTGGAACTGGTTACGAACTCCCTGGATGATTGACTTAAGTGTTGAATTTAGTTGTGCGAATCTTGATTAAAATGTAGGTGAAACTAATTTTCATAATTATTTGTCTAATTATTACCTGAAGCCATTCTAAGTTGTATGTGCCTGTGGTAAAAGCAACCCCAAAGAAATTGCGTAATTATATCTTCCCTATATATGAGAAATTTTGAAGACATTGTCTGAAATAACTTGTGTATGTGTACAGACGGTAAAATACTGCGGAAGTGCCCACCCCAGCTTCACTGAAATTTGGGTTAATTTAGATATGGGCACTTTTCCGGATAGAGCAGTAAAAACCAAGATGGCGAACCAATTGTCACTGTCAACGAACGATTTTCCGGACATGCTCAATAATTCAGACACATTCGCAGCACCGCCACGTACCCCATAGAGTCAGTGTGTAAGAACATCTGAAATTTCGGACGCAAAAAAAGCTTTGCCGTCTGATATTGCGAAATTTTTGCCATAACCACAGGTCTGAAACGCCATTAATTGAAGCCACCACCGCCGCCATTTTGATTATCTCGCCGCCTCGAATTGGCGCTCTCGCACGTATATCCGCTCGCAGCAGTAGCCATCACCGCGGCAAAGCTAGGCCTAGCTACTTCGACATTCGCTGTTCGCTGCTGTGCTTTTCATTAAAACAAGCACGGCACCTTGCACAATGCCCGTTCCCGAAAGTCAGCTTCGCCTCAATACAGCAATGTTACGTGGTGAAGCATACGCGAAGTATTGTGGTGAACCATGCCGACGCTTTGGAGGAGGTGGGCACTTGTCATAATTTTCAGAATTCTGAAGTTTTGGAAATGTTAATAATGGGCGCATGGGGGGGGGGGGGGGGTGCGAAACTGGGCGCTTCCGCGGTATTTTACGGTAGTATATATAGCGTGACCCAGCTAACGTTACCCAAGCTAGTAATAAAAAGAAAAAAAAATGGTGCTAGATATGATTATAAGATCAATGGTGTTCTGATGACTGAGCACAGTAGGTCTTATAATCGTATCTTGCACTGTGTTTTTCGTTTCATTTATTTTCTGTTAATAACTCGGCTACCGTTAGCTAGGACACTCAGCATACATCTGGGATACGATTTCAATGTGGCATGTGCAGCTGGAGTGTCCACATAATTTGCCATTGCAATAAAATGCCGTGTGCTAGCTGGAACCAGTCGGTGTCAGAGTGGTCGTGGTAGACAGCGGCAGGCACCCATCTTTGCGATGTTATGGTGTCGAAAAAGTCTCTTGGAAGTGGCGTGCCTAAAGGTGTACAGTATGGTCCAATGTTAAACAGAACATCCCAGTGTGTAGCTCTTACACTGCTGGCAACTGCAAGTGCCCGTTGAAGCTATGTCACTGTATTGCACAGGTGTCTAGAAAGGTGCTAGTGCCACTAAGTAATCTACATTAATAGGGTAGATAGCTAGGCATTTTGGTGCAGATGCATTTGTACCGTACTTACTCAATTCTAATGTGCTCTTGATTATCGCACGCGTGCACCCAATTTTCATACTTCGAAAATGTACTCCCAAAGCTGCATTGTCTAGATTGGATTGGATGGCACTGATCTTAAGTAATCGTGATGTAGTTCCAGTGCCTACACTATGGAAAAACACGGCCTTCATCATCAGTTTCATTTACTCTGAGGTTGTTTGAGGTACAATTAGGGCACTGGCTATAGGGGGTATCTAATAATCAAAAACTTCAGGTGCTCGCAGGATGTTCTGGCATCTGCAGTATGGTAAAGTGCCACTTTTGAGATTTGAAAGTCAAATTTGACATTGGGAGGTAGGCTTGGGGTACCAGCTATTGCAGCTTTGACTTTGTTTTTCATCCTAATGCATATGTCTGTATTTTGAACTTTACTGAAAAATAAGTGTGTCCTAGAATTGCGTTTATAGAGTACGTCTGGATGCATCTGTAAACCTGCGCTCGTCTGTTTCCTTTCTTACCTTGTGTCCCATCCTGTTGCGCAGTTTGTACCAGTACTGCAATCAGTCTATTGCAAAGTTGGGCAATCATGCACTTGCCGGAAGGAAAAGCTTCCATGTGCTCCAGACTTTGTGCTTCCTTTAACAGTGGACCACCCTGTACATCAATGTTCCATGGGATGCGCAGGTGGTGTGCCCCGTGTGTCGTCTGCCCCTGCCTCCTCTGCTGGGGCTGACTGAAGAAGAGCATCCACCGCCCATGGAGCAGCAACGGCAGCCTGCCTTCTGCATGACACCCGAACTGGAGCAGCTGCAGCGCAGCATGGCGCACCTCTACGTTCGCCAGCAGCGCCAAGGGGGCATCATCAACGTGGACGCCGAGAAGAACAAGTTCCTCCTGGAGATATCTGCTGTGCGTATCTTTCTTTTGCCTTACTTTCGTTTTGTTAAATTACTTCTGTTTCTAAAAGGACACTAAAGTGAAACACCAGTTAAGTTTAAACTGATAAATATATTCTTCAAAACGGAATTTCTGGCTACGGAGCCTCCTATCGTTGTAAAAGTGGCCTGTTCAGTGCTGCTAATACGGCTCAAGTTACCTCTAGCGTCCCTTTAACTTGAGACTCGTCCTTTCTTCTCTTTTGCTCACCAGCTTTTAAGTAACTTGAAATGGCTTCCTATGTGGAATCGAAACAAAACAAAGATCTCGTCGCAAAATAGAGGCTTGTAAAGATCGACAGTGGGTGGACAAGGAAAGTCTCAGCATGGATCTAGCATTTTGACAAGAGGACATGTTGGCTAAAGGCTACAGGCTTACTTTGTCCGTCCAGTGCTAATCGTTTCCTGTCGGAAAAGAATTAGGGAGCCCACCAAAAAGGTGTTGTCAATAAGTATTAGACGTTTCAGCTGAACAAGGCTTTTATACGAAAGCCGAAACTTTTAATATTTGTTAAAGGGACACTAAAGCAAAACAATAAATCAACTTAGACTGATAAAGTATTCTTCGAAAACTCTGCTGTCATTAATTACACTGCAATAGATCAATTATTAGAAAAGGAAATGAAGCTCAAAGTTAATTTTTTTTAATTTCACACAGAAACCTCAACGTGAGCACTTCAGTGCAACGTCACGACTTCTAAAGTGATTTTTCATATTTGGGCCACGTTGGCTCAGTAAAAGTTTGCGAAACTTGCCATATTCAGTCTTAGGCTCCTTTAGAACACAATGGAGTCAATTTTTACCGCTAAAGAATTAACTGAGACTTAGAAGACACTGTCAAAATCCATGACGTCACGGTGAACTGGTGCGGGAACTTCAAGGTGGCGTCGCCACTTGCCTCTTTGTTTTTCGTTTCTTTTTGGCTTACCAAGCGGCTTCTCGCAGTAAGAGTGGCGTTTTTGGTATTGTGGAAAGGTAATCTACAGATACAGAAGAAATCATTTTTCCTTTTAGTGTCTCTTTAACAACACTGTTTTGTACGGCACCCTTTTTTTTTTTTTTTGACGGGAATTTAATACCCAGCCAGACAAAATGTTGCTGAAACCATCGGTTTCATGATCAATTCCTATGTGGAAGAGTTACATATGGCACACGAGAGCATTTCAGTTGTTTACTCGTGAAGAGTTTGGTATTCCACAATAGCATCTTCTAGATCTGAAATGATTATTCATTATGAATATGATCAACAGGTCTGATGTCTGAACCACCAGTGGCAGGCACCACTGAGTAAGGCAATATACAGTATTTATTTCGAAATTGCTTGCTAATGCTTCCTCATAATACAGGAACCCATGCCACTTCTGAAGCTGCCTGCTTAATTAACACGTTATTTTCCTTTAAATTTCTCCTTGCGGTACGACTTCACAGCAATGAGGAGCACACCGCAGTGAAGCCACATTGCCGTGAAACCTGGCCTCACTGCAGCACCAATCTTCGGAGCAGTGATGACTGAACATGCAAAAGGTTCTTTGGTGGGCTCTATTTTGAGCTGATAGTTGTGTGCAGTCGATTATATCCATATAGATGTGTTATTTGCTCAAGTTATATGTGTGGTCTTTCTTCTTTTCTCTTGTTTTCTAAGGTCTGTAATTTGGGTGCAAATCAAGTGGAAGAACTACTTATGCAGAGTGTCCCAGCTGTCGCGCAGCATGATTTAAAAAAAGAGGAACACCGTTACGCAAAGCAAACCTAGTGCGTATTGTTTCCAGTACAGTGGAGTAGCTGCCAGTAATTTTTTGGTTACTGAGATGCTACATAAATGTGTTTTTCCGAGTGTGAAAGAAGCCTGCGAATACACGCAAAGTGCCTCGAGCGGCCAGTCGCGCGGCAATTCTGCGTGTATTCGCGGGCTTCTTTCACGCTCGGAAAAACACATTTATCTAGCAGGTATTGAGCAACAGAAAGCTGTATCGGGAGTTTTTCATGTTGCTCTACAATCTTCTCATTAACACTTTGATAAATAGGACAGTACTTCTTGAGTTAGATAATTAATTACAATTACCTAATTAAATCTCAGTAACCAAAAAATTACTGGCGGCTACTCCACTGTACTGGAAACAATACGCAGTAGGTTTGCTTCGCGTATTGTCGTTCCTCTTTTTTTTTTTTTAATCGTGCTGCATGATAGCTGGGACACCCTGTATACTCAAAAATACAATTAAGATATTCTTCTACTATAACTTGATCAACCACTCTTTTGTTTTGTTGTGGAAATGCTCCTTTTTCTTTAAGCGGCTATTAATGCTTTAATTGCCAAATAAATTTTGTGTCACCCGCGTTACATGCTGCCTGAGCTAACAATAGTGTATTCTTTTTCTGATCAAGAAGGTCGTTTAAAGTTCATCAAAGCTACAGAAGCAAGGTGAAAGTTCAGTAGGAGAGAACTTATCATCACCTATGTGCTACTTGTCCCTAGCCTTACTGCATTTGCTTGTCTTTTTCAGTTGTTTTGAATGATCCCTCAGTCAGTGTTTTATTGCATGCTGGGTGCGTACAGTAAACTGTAATCATTTCTTTAAATTTTCTTTTTCCAGGCTCCCGAGAGCAGCAATGTGTCGGAAACACCAAAACACTTCGGAGCCTTCAAGTTGAGGAACTGGAGACAGCCTGCGCGGCACACAGGAAACGGAGCTTCTGTGAAAACCAGTGACACACCTTTCCACAGCTTGACCGACAGGCAGGAACAGCAGCAGCACGAGCCACGATTTCCAAAGCCTTCAAAAAACAGGCAGTCAAGGCCCACAAACAGGCAGCAGATGCGCAATGAGAGATACGATGAGCCCGTCACCAACGGATTTGTTGAACATTCTGGCGAGAGTTCGTCGTCGTCTGGTGCGGAAAGGCTTCAAAGGTCAGAGACAGGTCAAAGGTCGCGGAGGTCACGACCACACCACGGCAGGGGTAGGGGTGGACAACAGCAGCAGCAACAGCAGCAGAATTGGTACAGATCGCCACCAGTTCATAAGGAAGCTCATGGCAACGCACGGTCCCCTGAAGATTATCGTCGGGACTATGATGGCAGCCATGAATCAACCATTTGCAATGACAAGAACTCGAGCAGAGAGACTGTCAGAACAACCATGCGCACATTCACGGACTCGAGCCCCTCATGGAACACGCATTCCGATCAGGACTACAGAGGTGATGGGCATGCAGATGTATCTCCGAGTTCGCCTGCCAGCTGTGGCAGGTACGACGATGCACCTGAGGCTCAGAGCAAGCATCATGGCGGCCAAGGTCATCGCCGGGGCAGGAGAGGAGGAGGTGGCGGCAATGACAGAAGCCACCATGGCAGTGCACAGCAGGCATTCAGGAAAAAGCAGTTGAAGTCGCAGGGCGTGGCTCCCAGGAATCACGAGCCCCCCGGAATTTACACACCCGTAGAGAACAGATGACGATGGAAGAAATCCCGCCCCCGGAGCCCTCGGATTCTTCTCACCAGTCACTGTTACCCCCAAGTTGCTGTTCATGCCACTGGTAGATTAATAGCTGCTGCACTATTAAGGGTAGTATTTATTTTAGATAGGATCCGGACTTCAAGGTTTAACTCTAATAAGCTCTTCTCCTTCCCGTCTTCATTGTCCAAGGTATTGTCTTTTATGCTGGCTTGTACATTTGAGAGTGTGTGTGGACCTCTTTCCCTACATACAAGCTTGGAAGAACAAGAAGAAAGTGTTGGTCGGACTTGCAACACAAGCTGTGTTTTGCTAATGCAAGTGGCTCTCTAGTGTTTCCTTTTCATAGTGGACATTAAAAGTAGGTTTCTGATTGACTTTGGCTTCATATTGCCTTAATTCCTTCAACATACTGGTTATGGCTTTGGGCTAAGTTACGTGTGATGCAGTTCAGCTGTATTCTTTCATATAGTTTCAGGCAAGCACTTTCAGTTGAAATGTGCATGCTGGAGTTCATATGTATGTCGGATTTAATTCCTTGATACAAGGACTAGCATTGCAAGAAAGTAAACAAGCATGTTTGTGCATACTATGAAACCTTGTAATTTCATAGTCCGGAACTTTCATGGAGCAGGCTCATTTCATGCTTCGTGGCTCATGTATTTGTTTTTTTCTTTTTGTCTAGTGTGGCGATTGATTATTTCTGGTAAAATATTTTGCATGCCCTTCTTTTTATGCAATTCTTTTTATGCCAAATTAAAGCAACTATACAAGGAAATTTAAGTGCATGGCCATCAATACATACAGAGCTGGGCTGTGACGATCACCTATGTTAGCAGGATTTTATGAAGTATTTTTTCTATTCGCAGTATAAAAAACTTGCTACGTTTTCGCGATGCACAAACTAATGCTTCAAAGGTAAATGTTTCCACAGAAATTGCTCTCTCTCTCTCTCTCTCTCTATATATATATATATATATATATATATATACACATACACATATACACTCACAGTTAAACCTCAATATAACGAAGTCTGTAAAATTGGCAATATGCTAAATTGAAATTCGACCTTTTATGCAAATAAGTATAGTCGCCGATGGATTCTTACACGGAAGGGGCTGCAACATTTTCCGAATTATCGAGCCATCGGAAATAAAGCAAATTTGAATTAAAAATTTGTTCAGTTTGAGAATGAGCGACGATAGATACGGCTTCACGTCTTGTCGACGATATCTTCTCATCGGCAGTAGTACGAAGCGAAGCCAGCCACGCTTTCGTGTACACACCGCCCCTGAGGCTAATGGTGTCGCCGGTAGTGGGACGACGCTATCATGAAAGGCGCCGCAACGGGGGGCGAATGCTTTGCCTCTCGCTTCAAGCGTCTCCAAAACGCGAGATTAGGCAACATCCCATACTAGTCGCGCGGGAACATAGCGCACATGACATCACGCTGTTTCGGCACGCCCACTATTACCTCTAAAGATTACCTCTAAAATGGCGCGCGAGCTACGTATGCGCTCAGCCATGCGCAGCCACGGCCAAGCTAGAAAAGGAGACGCCCGCGCGAACCTTACACTTTCTCCCCCCTCCCTTAACGCGCGCTTGATCACGTTACCGCGAGCTCGATTCCCTCCCCGTTTCCCCTTGCTAGCGCGGGAAGTCTGCACTCGTCGACACCATCCTTCTCGGCTCACCCTCGCAGATGTTATAAAATGACGCTATGCTTCGACGGTCGTTCTTGGTCGTGCAGCGCGCGATTTGAGAGGTGCGCTCGCAAGCCGCTGCTTGTTATCCAAGCATTTGACCATCTGCATCCGCTGAGGTTTGCATTTACTGTCTCGATATTCCTTCGCGGCGATGTGAAATTTCGTTACATTGAAATCATGTGTAAACACACTTCGTTATGAGGTTCTAAATACATAGTGTTCTATGGACAAGAAGTTATGAAAAGTGAAATACTCCATTATATCAAGAATTTCGTAATATTGAAGTTCGTTATGTCGAGGTTGAACTCGATATATATATATATATATATATATATATATATATACCTTCGCGCCTCGCCACATTTTATTGCGATAGCAGTTATATGGACAGTCCAAGCGGATTTCTGCCGTCGTCGTCGCCGTGAGGTTCCGTATGCTGTATGTGCGAGTGAAAGCGCGCGCTTTCACGGGGAGCAAACGCACGGCGGAGAGTAAACGCGACGTCTTCCGTCGCGCGCGAAAGATCGTAGGGGGACGGGAGGGAGGGGAGGCGACGTTTAGCTGCGGCACCAAATGCGTATATAATGGATATCGCAATAAAAGTAGCGAATAGCAGGGGAAGGTCTTTTCGGGCCACGAAGAGGTCGGACGGCGTGAAGAAGACCGTTCCATCTGAGATAGCAGCACATAACACTGGAAAGAGTACTGACGAGCACGGCGGTATATTAGTGTCTTCCTTAACGACAAGTTTAGCGAAATAATGAGCATCAATGAAGTCGAGGTCACCGAGTTGGGTGAACTCAACCTCAGCGCGAGCGCAATCGATTATAGCGTTGTGGCAAGAGAGAAAATCCCATCCTAGAATAATGGCGTGGGAGCACGATGACAAAATTACAAACTCTATAGTGTACATAACGTCTTGAATCATCCCGCGGGCTGTACACGCTGCGGTTGGTTAGATGGGTTGAGCACTTGCCGTCCGAAGTGTGACAATCCAGAAAGAGGCTTCGGGACCTTACGAAGTGATCGGCAAAATCTGGCATCCATAACAGAAACAGCTGCGCCGGTATCAGCAAGAGCGACTGTAGCGACACCTTCGACAAACACGTCAATAACATTAGCAGGTAAAGCACGAGGGCTTCGGCATTTCGAAACTTGCGCAGTTCTTGCCTCGGAAACTGCGTCGTCTGCGCGTGCGCTTGTGTGTGTGTACACAAACACGCAGACGACGCAGTTCCCGACTGATTGCGATAGCCAATCGAGAGCCAATCAATAGCTAATCGATAATCGATCAATAATCAATCAATTCCGGGAAATGCTGGGGATGACTTGATAGTGCTTAACCTAGCCCAAATACGTTGCCAATACCTTGCGATAGCCAATCGATAGCTAATCGATAATCGATCAATAAATTCCGGAAAATGCTGGGGATGACTTGGTAGTGGTTAGCCTAACCTAAAAGCCAGGAATAGCTAGGTGCCCATCAGCTCCGCTGTCTCTTTAGCATTGCGCTTCCAGTGCAAGCTACGCAATTTTTTATTTTTTATTTTTCAAAAGCATGGCCTACCACCAACCAGCTAGGGGAGATACTGGCGCTCGTGACTCAATTCCAGTTTACCTGGAGGGTATACCAGCTGAAACGGCCGTGGCTAAAGTAGACACCGCAACTAAGCTTAATTTTCAAATTTCGCTAATAACCTAATGAGTGCAATTGAGGTCCTTGAACGCGCGCCCTCACAGGCGTCGCCAGGTTGGGGCTCACCTCGTATGTTTTTGGCTGAGCGCTGGCGATGCTTGCCGCGACGGCAGTTTCGTTGGGTCCTCGGTTAATTGCCATGGACAGTTTCTCGTTCAATGTTCCTTTTTTACAGTTAGTGGTCCGGGCGTCACCGACGGGTGGAATCCAGGCACAAAAAACAAGTGAAAGGCATGCGCGAGTTGTATACACGCCCCACGGGGGATGGGAAGCCGTTGGCGTAAGGCGCGGATATATCAGAGTTCGAAGGGCTGAAACAATCGTCGGGCGTTGCATATATCCTAGGAGCTCGAATGGCGTGCAAACACTGCCGAAGTAAGAACAACGTGAGGCGATCAAAGTAATAAAGTTCCAAGTTCTCGGCAACCGTAGTTGCAGAGGCCGAACGTGTGGCCGACTCTGGGCCATGCTGGGCGACGCTGTCTGCGACATCCTTAGAAGCAGCTCACGCAAGGTCTCGAAGCACGCCTCACTAGTTGTGGGTCCGGCGGTGGAATCCACGCAGTTTTTCCAAGTCCGGTGAAGTGCTGCACATATTCCATGCGACGTCGTCAATCACATGCTTCCACTGTTAACACGTAAATACCTAGTCCACAATGCGCGCAGCGAATCCCGCAAATGCAAAATGGTATATCCCGGATCTTCACTTTTGTACCACGATGGTCGGATATTTGCGCATGCGCTGTAGCGGCCAGCTTCTGTAATGTCATCATTCGTCACTGGCTCGTACGCCGCCGCACCGCCGTTTCATCGCCGAGATCGGCGCGAGCGGTGGTGTAAATAAATCAGAAAATGGAAAGACGAATGAAAATGTTAGCTCATACAAGATACAGTCGCTCGCGATTGCCTCCTCATCTACGGTGCGCTCGTATTGAGCGACAGAAAGCTGTATCGGGAGCTTTCATGCTGATCTACAATTTCCTCATTGACACTGTAAGCCTGCTGCTAGAAAAGTGCTAGTTAGTTCCTTAATTACTGCTCGGAGGGCTTAAGATCGGCGTTTTGTTTCAACCTGGTCTCACCAACCGATACGGCTGCGAAGAAAGGGGAGAGAAACGGCTAGCAGTGGGGTTGCCGATGGTCCTTGCTTGACAGGCCAAGTACAATAGGATAAATGACCGGCGGCGGATGCCTGTCATGGTGACGGCGCCGAGATGAGCAGGCTCATGACACTGCCAGATTAAACCCGGCACGTGGAGGGGCGATTAGTCGCAGCAAGTCGTGACGCGTCAATGACCCTTGTCGGTTGTGGCGCACGGTTCCGAAGTTCATTCGGAGACACGCTTTCAAGTGGTGTCAAACGTGACGGACGCGATTACAGTTGGCCAGATGTACTTGCGGACCGACTGGCTCTGAGCAATGACGGGGCGGCGCATAACGACGCGTTTAGTGCCCATTCGTGGACAAAGCGGACCTGAAGAAGAGGGAATATCGGTGCTTTGTGACATACATCGCGTGCGGTCGTCCTGACAGCAAAAGCTAAAAGGTCCCTGACTGCCGCTGTCTACTGATGTGCGCGTGACGGGCGCGTCATCGGCACCGAAAGGGTGAACGCAGTACTCAGGCACCTTTCCCATTGTAACCGTTCTTGCATTTACTGAACAGAGCATTTACAAGCATTTAGTGAACAGAGCCTAAAGTGTCGGTTGACAGCTTTCATTGACGCATGACCCGCAGCTACTGCGCTATAGGTTTTCTAATAAGTGCGAGCGGGGAAGGGGTCACACCAAAGGTCAATCACTTTGGCTTGCAGGTGCTGCCTGCTTATTAGGATTTTTTTGAACCCATTGTGCTGGGCGCTGTGGCTTTGCGCGGGAGCACGCATGCTATGCATCTGTCACCCCACCCCCACTCCCTTTTCTTGGAGCGTTGTTTTTATTTGCATGTTGTTTTTAGGGGAAGGGAGAAAGACACCGTAAAAGGTGGCAGAGAAAAGGGAGCTTGGAAGAAGCGCAATACTGGAAGTGCCGGCGAACAAGACGATCCTAGTACAGGATTCGTGATTGTTGCGTCGACGGCTCACTCATAGCCACTCGGTGGCGATTGGGTGGTAAATGCTTGGGGAGGGGCACCGAAGGGTTGAAAACGTGGCCCCGTTGCCCCGACCAAGCGTTCTGGACAAACTACGGTGCTGTGCACCATCGGCTCTGCCGATATATAGGGTCGCCCTATGCGTTCCAGTCCCGCCTTGTATGTTTACTTGCACTTGTAAAATCCCTGTAAATAATTGTAAATAGAAAGTGTTTTTAACACGAAATGTTGCCCCGACCAAGCGTTCTGGACAAACTACGGTGCTGTGCACCATCGGCTCTGCCGATATATAGGGTCGCCCTATGCGTTCCAGTCCCGCCTTGTATGTTTACTTGCACTTGTAAAATCCCTGTAAATAATTGTAAATAGAAAGTGTTTTTTAACACGAAAGTGTTTTATTCCGGGGTCCACCAAGACTTCACTGACGTATTTCCGTCACGGAATCGCTTGACTCGGGGAGCCAATCTCTTCTCGTGCGATAGCGGGGAGCCAATCGCTTCGTCTGCCTCGCTTCAATGCGTATCCGAAACTCGAGATTACGCAACCTCCAGCACTATACGCACGAGAAGAGAGCGCATGATACCACGCCATCTCAGCTCACCCAGTCTTTGCACACGCGGCAGATAACTTATAATGAAGGGCGCGCTGGCTTCGTATGCGCTCAGCCACGCTGCAGCCGTGCCACAGCCGCGCCGCCCAAGCACTCCGTACAAAATGGTTAACCAGCGAAGCTGAAACGTGCGGCCCCAGTGTTTATGACTGAGTTAATCCCGACGGTTCATGAAAGTATTTCTCAATTATTGTTTACGTCTTTCTGTTTCATTATGAGGTTACACACACGTTCGGCTGCGACGGAAAGAACGACGTCACTACGGTATGTCTGCAATCCGTCGTTGTCGCTTGAGTTCGATGTCTCGAGTTTGCTCGGCGGCGTGGTTAGCAGCATTCGCCCGGCATTGTAGCTTGCGATTTTTCGAAATTAAATTGCTTCAAAATTAAATCTCCCCGTTACGTAAGACAATGAATGGCTCATACCCCCGTAAACGCGGCCTCCCCATTACGACGACAGAAGTGAAATTCTACGCTGGAATGATGAGCGGCAACCGAGCCAGCTGTGGTAGAAGACAACGACCGACAAACGCGGGAGCAGTGGCACGAGCGCGTGCCGAGAATGCACGAGCGCAACCCGAGGGGCGCCAACGAGCCAGCTGCGGAAGAAGACGACGACGCTCGAGCCAATGCTGATGATGATAGTTTTCTATACACAGGCGACGGACAGACGCCTTTTCATTTCGCCTAGCCATTTAAAGCTTCGCTTTAATTCGGAAGAGTTGCTCGGTGACCAGATTGGGAGTCCAAACATGGTGGTGGAGGTGCCGGCAGCGTTCACCATGTATGTCCGCGTTCAACATGCGTGAACAGGATTTTTCTGCCGTTTCATACAGGAGCATGACACTGGCAAATATATTTTTCAGAATACAGTACGTATGCTATTGATTCGATCGTCGAGTTGCCAGTTTTCTGGAAGATATGCATGCCCGAGATTGGCCCATCCTTTCACGTACTTCACTGGACATTTCCTGCATCCAATGCAGTGCGAACGTTGAAAAGGGCATTGCGTTTTAAAAGAAATTGGACTCATTGAAAAACTACACAATGTGAGAACTGATGCGTTCCTTCTTTTTTAGAGCGAAAGTTCTACTACGCCATGTCTCGCAAGGTCATTCATCGCGTCGCAATAACCTTGTGCCACCAGAGCGCGAGCCGCCAGAACGCAAGTGTGGCAGGTGTGACGTCACTCCACGTGATCCGCTGCGGAGAGGCGTCGCAGCTGCGCTCGCTCGGAGCCTCGCCGCTGCGGTGCCACGTGATTAGGCGAGGGTTTAACGGCTGCTTCGCCGGCGCTTGGTCGCTCAGTCTCGCCATGGATGGCGCGCCGGCTGGGATGTCTGTGCGAGCGCTTCAACGCAAGCGACAGGCTGAATACAGTCATCCAGTAGATATAGCTAGACGGCAAGGCTGCGAAATCTCAAGCAAAGGCAAAGTTGGCTGCTGAAACACCGGAACAAAGGGAGGTCAGATTAGCACGTTATAGAGAATCTTACCAAGCGCGGAGGCGTGCATTAATGAAACACTGCGTGCATAGTCTTTGCAAAACCAAGCCAAACAGACCTTTCGGTTTTGATAACTAGGTATACAAGAGTCAAACCTCAGACATTTTTTTTAAACCTTCTCTTGTTTTCTTATCTTGTCTGCCCTTACCCCATCCCCCTGTGCAGAGTAGCCATCACCAGACTATATTTATGTCTTGCAATAGCTGATTACAAATTTCCTGCAAATTTCCTAACTTCATCACCCTACCTAGTTTTCTGCCATCCTCGAGTGCGCTTCCCTTCTCTTGGTATTCATTCTGTAACTCAATTGTCCACCGGTTATCCATCCTACGCATTACACGGCCTTCCCAGCTCCATTTTCCTTCCTCCTAATGCCAATTATAGAATGTCGGCTATGCCTGTTTGCTCTCTGATCCACACCGCTCTCTTCCTGTATATTAACGTTATGCCTAACATGTTTCGTTCCATCGCTCTTTGTGTGGTCCTTGACTTGCCCTAGAGCTACTTCGTTAACTTCCAAGTTTCTGTCCCATATGTTAGCACCGGTAGAATGCAATGATTGTACACTTTTCTTTTCAACGACAGCGGTAAGCTCTCAGTCAGGATTTGGAGATGCCTGCCGTATGCACTCCAACCCAATTTTATCCTTCTGTAAGTTTCCTTCTCATGATCAGGGTCCCCTGTGAGTAATTGACCTAGATAAACGTCCTCCTTTACAGACTCTAGAGGCTGACTGATGATCCTGAATTATTGTTCCCTTGCAGGCTATTAAATATTTTGTTTGTATTCTGCATAATAATCTTCAACCCCACTCTTAAACTTTCTCGGTTAAGGTCTTCAATCATTAGCTGTAATTCGTCCCCATTTTAACACGAAAGTGTTTTATTCCGGGGTCCACCAAGACTTCACTGACGTATTTCCGTCACGGAAATACGTCATAGAACATAATACAAAGAAAGAAACCAGAAGAAAAAGTTCCACAAACATGCAAAATTTGGGAATCGAACCCACGACCTCTCGGTCCGCGACGATAGATCGCCGAGCGTTTAACCCATTGCGCCACAAACGCATTCGCAGAAAGCTACACAGACGCGCCTTATATATCTAACACTCCTCCGTGTACCCGCGCTCTTGCTCGGGGCGGTGCCGCCGCCTACGAGCAGAAAAGAGAAGTACTGCATTATGACACTAAAGCCCGGGATACATGGAGCGAACTTTCTCGACGAACTTCACGCGTCAAGTAACGACGCGGCGACACGACGCAGGATGTTTGCTGTGTTGCAATACATGCGGCGAACGCCGCCGCGCGTTGGCCGCCGTGTTGGCGGCGGTCCCGGCCGCCCGCTTCGAACTGAATTTGGCGTTGTCCTTGTAGAATTCACTTAGTTGGAAGCAAATGACTGCGTAAACGGCTTTCGCTTAGTCTCAGGCCGCTTCGACGACAGAGTATTATGGATAACCTTGAGTAGTTTTCGAGATCGCTTCTCGTTTCGAACGCGTCTAAGCCTAGCGAAAGAAATATCCGATGCCAACGTCATCTATCGGGGAAGTCGGGAGATAGGCATGACGACAGCATGTGGCCTCTGAGATCAGAAGATTTCTGTTGAAGGTTGTTGTAGAGAGCTTGCACTGCTTGTCTGTTTCCTCGCAGATCAGCGGATATGGGATGTACAAATACAACGCGATTCCTGAGAGATCATACTAGGAACTACTCAATCGGTGCAGAGACATGCAGACACGGCAACACCAACGCGATTGCAGACGACGCGAAAAGGCGCGCGCGCGCGAAACACCAGCATGCATTGCGACCGGAACTAGTGCCTCCTGATTGGCTGTCGTCCACCGCTGCGCGCTAGACGCTTCCGGCGGCGGCGTTCGCCCGACGAAAATGTTTGGACAGGCAGATCGGCTGCGGACGGCAAATTTCTTGACGCCGGCCGTCGGACGTTCGCCGCCCGACGAAGTTCTTCGCTCGGACGCCGGTTATTCGCTCCATGTATTCCGGCCTTAACGCGCACCGACAGTGAACGCTTCGGTGGTCTCAGCACTACGACGCCTCGATGCCAGCATTCGAAGGGACGCTGGCATCAAGAAGCACTACCAACGCCACCTAGGTGGCGTTCACCGTACTCAGCACAGCGGAGCGTGGCCTCCGCAATTAGCTCTGAAAATGTTTCTGAAGTTGATCGCGGAGGCTGCAATTACGACGGGCTGTACGCGCTGATTTGACTCGGTGACGATTCAGTTACGTGCTTTGTCTTGCGCGTTGTATTAGTGTGTCAGTTACGTGCTTCGTCTTTCGCGTTGTGCTAGCGTGTGCAGCGTAGTGCAGCTTCCATATGCACGACGGTTGCTCATGGTCATCGACGTTGGTAGTCGTGATGGAGGAGACGTGCCACCAGGCGTCAGCGTGGGTGCATCAACGCCTAAGGGCGCTTTAGCCACAAAACACCAATAGACATTATATATCAATGTGCAATAAACATTACACTACTTCTGTGAAGACACGTTTCACTTTCGTGTTCTATACCGATTCCTATATAAGAGGGATCAACCACATTTTTTTTACTGAGTAGGACAATGTCATCTGCAAGCCGAAGGTTGCTGAGATATTCGCCGTTGATCCTCTCCCCTAAGCCTTCCCAGTCTAAGAGCTTGAATACTTCTAAGCATGCAGTGAACAGTGAATAGCATTGGAGAGTTTGTGTCTCCTTGCCTGGCTCCTTTCTTGATAGGTAACTTTCTACTTTTCTTGTAGAGAACCAATGTATGTGGAGTTAACAGGACCGGTGGAGTCAATCTGGTTAACCTCTCCGCCTTTCACCTCTTGTTTTCCTTCCTGTGGATGTCTCGCTCCGTAACTAGATAGCGCGCGTCGTCCCGTTTCGTTCTGTATAACGCGCCCCGATGCCAATCCCAGCATTAGTAAATGTGCGTGTATATAGTGGAGTAAACTGTAACGGCGGAAAACCCTACTGTAGATTGTGACTGGAATTTTGCTGTCAACAAACGGTTACCATTCTTGTTTCCTCGGATCCAACCGAATGCGATGGAAGCACCAGTCCAAAGAGTAATTCGCATGCATCCACAAAGCACTCGTTGGTTCACATAATTAGCCATTATGGCTACTGCCAGCGTGCCCAAGAGCTCTAATTTTGGTACCGTTATATCTTCTTCGGTACTTCGAATTGGCCCTACGTGGTTTCAGGTTCTCTTTAAACAGCGGAGCTGTTGTAGGTCGAGGCTGCACCGTCCGTCCGTCCATTGGTGTCACGCAGGTCGCGTGAACAGGAGAGGATGAGAGCCGCGCCGGGGGAGGGAGGTCTAGTGACCAGCCGAGGAGGAGAGGCGCACTGGGGAGGCGACCAATGACAGGGCGCGCTGGGGCGAGAAGGCGACCAATGAGAGGCCACGCTGGGCGCGAGGAGGAGATGCGATGGGTATAAGAGAAGGTGTTGGAGAGCCTACATGCAACGCTGTTTTTTTGTAGGCTCCCTAGAAGGAGTTTCTGTGCGGTGCGCCCTTTCGGAGAACGCGCAACGCGCAGAGCTGCTGGCGACGCCATCCGCATTTCCCCGCGTTCGCGCCGAACACGCGCGGTGTCCGTGACTGCAGCCGATGCCTCTGGCGACGGCTCGGAAGGTACCGACCAGAGTACACTCGTCGAGTAGCGTCGGAAGTCGCTGCCTCTTCTCGCCTCGCAGCGTTTCAATATAAGTTGTCCGTGTTGTAGATCTGTGTTTACTTGTGTTCACGCAGTTTCATCACGCGCAACACATGCGCATGTAACACTCGCAACACTCGGTGTAACTAACACAGCTTCGCTGTTCGACCATCTTCACGGAGTGGAAGGGAGGTAGAATTTTTTTCAGTCGTTTCAGGGCGTCAGATTTCCCTCTAGAAATTCCTTTATTATGAAACTGCAAAATTGGTATTTTGGAACGAGACGTCCCATGTACCGATTCTCGATAAGACGAAAAGAAAACACACCAACAATCTTGTTTAGGGCAATACTTTATTGAGCGACGAGAGGCCACCGCACTCTGGACACACTATTTCTGCACCCATTCCTCGTGTCACCACTTAATACCGGTTTCTTTCACGTGGACTGAATAGCTGCAGAGCGCCCCGTGATCTCATCAGCCGTGGCACACCTCTCCTGAGTCGTCTTACGTGAGGAAGCTGTGTGTGTTCGGGCTACGCTGACTTAATCAGCTATGAAAAGCGCTGCCTAAAGTGACACTGAAATCAACTATAGATGCATGTAAAAATAAAATAAAAAGGAGAGATAAAGGGTACGCCCTTTTATCGAACAAGCTATACAATGTCAGGTAACGCACGTGACATCTTGAGAGACAAAGCTGGAAACGACGATATATCCGTATGGGGCGTTTTGTGATAGCGTTTCTTTTTTTTTTTTTCAACATGGCGCGATTTTTCAACGATAACACAACGGACAACAACTTGGAACACCCTTTTCTTGGGCACGAACTGTGTTGTGATGGTGCACGGATCTTGCTAGTGTACAGGCGTGAGAGTTAGGCTGAAAACAAAGTGATGCAAAACTGCGCAGCGCGAGGCAGCTCACGCTGCCGTTCCTCCTCTTGTCAAGTACGGCGCTTTTTGTCAACTGACCGAACAGGCTAAATATTCCCAGAGTTCTGTAGTGAAGCCAGCGGCAAGACGTTAGTCCAAAACCCTGACCCAGCCATTTTCGGCGGCCACTTTTCGGATATGACGAGTCAACGTGCTTAATATGAGTATAGTCCCTGAAGGATGCCTCAGTCTGGAGCCTTTTTTTCTGGAACCAACGTATTAAGAAGGATACTTGTTTAGTCAGGGCAACGTGCTGCAGACCAAAGGCTCCAGTATGAGGCTTCTTTTGTTCCCTCACTGTTGGTCAGGATACTGACGCATCTCGAATAGCGTTCACCTGTCTGTCCGGAAGTTTTTAACGATTGGACAGTTTTACCTTCTATACTGGCGCCAAATGTTAGGGCCCTGCAGATAACGAAAAACAGTCGCTAGCTAGGCTGTGACTAATACGAAATGAAACTGATGAAACTTTCACAGCGTGTCTGCCAACTTTATGCTATGACGGTACAGTGGGTGTAAAGCTCTTGCGCAGGAAACTTATCTACCAAACAACGACATGCTGTGCACAGAGGTTGTGTTTTCGGACCACGATAGAACGGCCAAGAGGATTGCATGTCGTAATCACAGACTCATTAATTTCACAGGGAAATCGGAAAAGCGACCCATTGGACATTTCTTTCCGATAGATTAACCTGTACACCGAGATGTCACACGCTGTCCGTACAGGTGTACCAACTCAAGGAGTGCTTGTGTTCATTGAATAGGAATGCCTGCGGAATCTAGGTTTCCTTATAAGAGTTTCAGTGAATTGATCATTTACGCGTGTTTGACAACAGTGCATGATGGCCGACGTTTCGTCGTGCATGGGAAATATTTACGGATGAATAGCTTAGAAATCACCGAGAGGCACCACTTAGATTACGGTATCGCTCACTTATGGCAAAGCTTGTGACCAGTACGAGAGGAACAGACCGTTGGGTACTCAACTGCGCGTACAACAATGGCAGAGCCTCCAGAACTTTCGCCTTTCTTTCACAGGTCTGGCGGCAGCCAGTTTTCTAACTTGTGCCCACAGCGCTTCCCGCTGCTTCTCAACTCACCCACTTAGTCCTCGACATTTAAAACGCCAGAGGCAATATAGTTTGACCTACAGCTCCGTTTATCGAGCAACCACTCTACCTACGGTTTAAGTTAGTACTATCTTTGAACTAGTTCCTTCCTTGAACTCTGCTTGAACTACAGTACGCGATGTCCATGCAACACGTCAGTATGCGCCACCGATGATTTCTGCTTTGGTGTGTGATAAGCGCCAACCTTTCTTTGGGGGTTCACTCATCACCGGTATACATATTTTGTGACACGAATTTAATGCAGTGTAGCAAATTTTGCAATGTATGAACAGGGCGTCACGTGTACCTGAGGCCGAATGGTGACGAGTGCAACGTGCCAAAGTCAATATCTCCGAGGCTCATCTGCGAAGCTATGCAAATTTGTTGCACTTGCAGCGCTTCAAATGAGTAGTTACGAAGTTCAAGAGCCCTTCATAAAAGGCGAATTCGTGTTCACGACTTCTTCACACTACGTACAGCCGACTGCAAAAAATGTTTCGGACCAAAGAAATAGCCAGTAAGTCCGACTATCTCGCAAGCTCGCCGCAAAGCTAAGAATTTATGTTAGCAGTGTGACCACTGTATGTAGAAGCATACACTGCACTCTTTTTATTCGAGGACGAGTGCTTAGGTTTCGACGAAATGTTGTTTGTGTTCTGTTCTTTCCTTCTTTCTTTGGTTTGATCTTGTGCTCATACAACTTATATGATTTAGGGTACTGCCATGAGTCACAATTCTCGCGGCCTCTGCTCAATTTATTATCCATAGTCTTTAATCAACTTGCAGTGGGATGCATCATTGCACGAGTGAGCCGAAACGCCCCTGGATCGATGCAGTTTGGACACCACCAATGAAAAAGTCCAATCGAGCCCGATTTCAGGCTTTTGCTCGTGCGTTCATATCTCTCTTTCACGCCTGTCACTCAGCAACACGACTTATGCACTAAAACAGGCCCCAGCTGTCTGAAAACATCTTTCCAAAAAGAGCAATGCTTGTGGTGCAAGCCTGCATCAACAACATCTTACATCTGTTTGAGGACAACCACACGTGGGAACAACGATGAAACGATGAAATGGGCACGCAGTCGCGCTAATTAATGCTGTGATATATTTTTTAATGCCAAGCATTATATACGAAGCTCTCAGCAAGGTCATTTTGAATTTTTCGGTTCCCCTTAAAAAAAATTCGGCTTATAAATCCGGCAAGATAATGCTACAGTCCTAAACTAGACCTGATAATGTCTGTAATATCCAAAAATGATGAGGATATATGCAGTGGTTAACTATAGAGATTTAAAATAAAACTCAATTTCTTCGTTTTGTGAGGAGTGTGAAGTGATAAGCTAAATTAGGTGTTTCAAAAAAGGCAATCTCTGCTATTTATGTAGTAATGGTTCATTTAAGGTGAGTCATGCGACTATGCGATAATTTTGGGTCCTGGGTCCTCTGAGAACGAAGGCCATATTGCGCGCAACTAAGTCCGAAGCTCCGCCTCCTTTACGGGCAAGAGGCGCAGCTACCACGCAATTGGCGCGCAACTAGCGCGGACGCGCGCCCTCATTGGTGCAATGATTGGACACCGGGCTCCGCTCGCCACTCTGCACAGCTGTTCCTGCTCTCGGACTGAACATGCCTCGACCAAAGAAGGTGAGCGCCAGAACAGCCTGGGATAGGCAGCGCTACCCTAATCTAATGTAAGAAGAGAAGCAAGAACGTTTAGTTCGCAAACGCGCAATAATGAGCCACTACATAATGCTTCGCACCACGATAATTCCCCTTAAGGAAGTCTCGGTCGCATTTTTATTTCTGTGCTGGGACAGTGCTCGGGTGAAGCCAAAACTATAGCTCACTTTGCTGGCACGATTCTGCAACATGACAACCATGACTTAAAACACGGGGGCACCAGGTGCTATGAAAAACAGATGACTGCAGCGCAGGGCGACACTGAGTTCTTTAAGCGTACCAGTTTAAAAATTACACTGCTGAATTCCGTCATCCTATTTGACAAATTAGAGAGAGCTAACATTCGCCCCACACGAATAAACTCAATTAAGCAGGTACCATCGTGACTAGTTTTGTTAGTGTATTGCCGTTTCATGCCGTTGTCTTTTTTAAATTGTTTTTGTCTGTCTTAATTCTCGTCGTTTTCTGTTGGCTATAAATTTTCCAACAGTCAGCACTCCAGTTGCCAAATTTGGCAAACTGGTAGTTAAGAACCACTCTGTGTTAATGACAAGTTTCATCGCTGCGTGCTCCTTTCTTTGTTTTTGTTCACAGTGAATATCGTATGCAAGTAGTTTTCCTAGACTCGCCGGTCCATTGGCTTGCCGGTTTCTGAAATATGGAGCCTGGAAGCTGTTCCGCAACTGGTACGGGTGAAGAACCCTGGTCAATGCTTTGTAACGACACGGAGTAACGTCATACAGCTTGTAAGGCCCAACGAAGCTAACGAGATAGGACCTTCTTTTTTTTTTTTTCCTACCTCGGGCGGCACAGAAAGTAACGAGCTTTGGTCCACGTTCATCTCACTACAAGTAGGGATGTGCATCGTAGGGCACTTGTAGACGTTGTCCCGCCAGCCGCATCGGCACGGTGGCGGTACCGTCGGCGCGACGTCACAGCCAGAAGGTGCGACGTCACCGTTCGACGTCACAAACTTGAGGAGACGTCACTCGGAGGAAGAAAAAGCAAAATCAAAACAACAAAAGCGTCTCCACACACGCACTGGGCACGTACGTATATGGTGCGCTTTGAGGTTTTCGGTTCCAATGTTGGGGGGAGGGAGTGAGAAGTCGTGCGTCTCCTGGGCCTCGTTAGGAGGGAGAGCGTCTTCAGTCCCAGAGCGAGCATTTCTTCTCCGGGTTCATGTAGCTCCCGAGTGGGCAATGAAAAGCCTTCGCGAATTCGTCGAAGTTCTGCAAGGCACCGTTGGACCTGCAACAAAGTGGAGTTTGCAGCGGCTTTATTAAAATTGTATTCAAGCGCCATTTCTTCAGTTTTCGGCTATTTTCTACACTGTTACAGACACGATCTGCCGCATAAAGCAATGATCGATAAGGTAGGTCTTAAAAAAATAACATACTTTAGGAATTGACTACGAGAATTGAGGGTTATCCTGGTCAAGTTCAAAAGCTCCAATTATATGCCGCTATAAAAAAATTATTCATTGGTCAGTGTGCCATTGGCTGAAACTATGCCGATGTTAGGTAATACTTTTTTTTCACTCGTCAAATACAATTTTATATATGGTCATGTGGTTATTTTTGTTGACTATCTGCAAGTGATTAAAGTAACGACATTTAATGCACAATTACGTTCACCGACGATTTGAAGTCGATTACAGCATACTTCATGCGAAGTTGAGCGATACTTAATTAATTACGAGTTTCTGTACATGAATTGCACAACGACAGCGGGGATTCCATGTCCCAATAACGCATACAGCCACCGTCATACTTAAGCCGAACAGTGAAGGCACATATGTAGCGGCTTAACTTTAAAAAAACGCGGACTATAAGGACTAAACATTAACCTTAACCAGAAATCCCCAGCATCCGTCGCAGGAGAAGCAAAAAGACGCTTAATTGTGTTCCGGTTAAGTATGACGGCGACTGCACTGCACTATTAACTATAATCAAGAGAAAGGGGGCACAGGAAGATAGAGAGGAAGTGATCGGCAGCGGAAGAAAAACGATAGACCCAACGTTTCGACCAGGGGACCTTACACAGACAAGCGCCCTTGTCGAAACATTACGGCTCCACGCTGAGCCTCCCTCTTTACGAACACTGTCGATGCGAAGTGACTGTATAGCGATTCTCGGGCATACACACCTGTACTTGCCAGGACTGTGCGTCTCAGTCTCGTACTTCTTGTAGCCTTCATCACTCACGACTTCGCACCAGATCTGCGTTTGCCGGCGGAACAGACATGCAAATAGGGGAAGAGAAAACCAAAGAATAGAATAGGCATCAGCGGATAAATCTCGCTCCCAAATACACTCAACCCAGTATTAACATGTATATGCACCTCGACTCGAACCTCTTCCTCCACTCATCGAGAGAAGAGCGGCGCGACTCTATATGGCTACCTGAAATGGTCACTAAAATAGAAAGCCGCAGTGGCGCTATTTCTGAACCAAGATTTTTGAACCGGGTGCAAGTGACCAGCAGCTTCGGGGAGTGGATCCCTCCCTCAGCGGAGGCCGACAGGGTCCTGCGTGCGCTGTGCGCCTTTTCCGAGAAATCGGGCATTCTGCGCATGGAATTCAATCGTGCGGAGGAGCATTCCTCGGTAGCTGGCCCTGTCAACAAATTCTGATTTCCCCACCCCATTACCCTTAGTAGGACGATGAGCCCCGCATTTTTAAAATAAAACCTTATGACCGTCATCATATATCCGCCACTCAAATGCAAATGGGGCCTTCAAAGAATATCTCGACAGTCTAAGCAAGTTTCGTGCTGTTCTTCAGACTGAATTCAAGTAAAACGTCGCTCTCAAGACTTCGCGTTTACAACGTCGGTTATATCGATTAAGTAATCTTAGGTTGGGGCCGGCTGTCGAAAATGAATACCTAAGAGAAAACTAATTTGACCTGCATCAGTAAATTACTTATCCGCAATACGACAAAAAAAAAAAAAAGACTTCCACGCTGAGACGAAGCTTGGAAAGCCAGAAAATACGCAAGACCGAAAGACCAGTGGCGACGCCGCCTTGAATTACCCGCACCAGCTCATCGCCGTGACGTAATTTTGACGACGTTTGCATGGGCCTATAGTTAACGTTTTATCAGAAAAATTAACTTCATTGTGTTTTAAATGAGCCAAATACTGAACTTAGCAATACTTCGAGAACATTTCCTGCGCTACAACGTCTCAAATAGAATAAAATAATTTGAAATCCATGTCGTCACACTTGCATAACGGCGATGATGTTTCGGCACGATATTAAAAAAAAAATGGAAGTTTGGCCTTCGTTTTCTCCTTCTGATATTCAGCCTCTTACCCCGAAATTAATGAAAATTGATGAGAGCATTTTAAAGAATACTCGACTGAACGATGAGACTTATAAGGCTTTCGCCTCAATAATGCGAGAGAACTGACACGTGACGCATGCGCCAGAAGTTTCACAGAGCGAATTTGGCACGAGAAAAGCACACGTGCAATCATGGCCGACCGTCGTTAGAGAATTTGGGCTGCTGTGCTGTAACGGTAACGCATTTTGCTTATAGGCGGACTTCACCCGCTTTGTAGGCATACCTAACAGAAGACTCGAGGTGTGTTGAGCGTACGCGAGTGCGTCACAGTAGGCATACGAAATCGCAAGTTTGTAACATATACGAGGTATAGAAACGAATTGAATTGCATTCTGGGGTTTTACGAGTCAAAAACCACGATTTGATTATGAGGCACGCCGTAGTGGGGGACTTCGGATTAACTTTGATCACCAGGGGATCTTTAACGTGCCCCCAAATGCACGGGACACGGACGTATTTGCATTTCGCCCCCCTTCGAAATACCGGCCGCCACGGCTGGTATTTTATCTTGCGAATCCGTACTTAGCAGCACAACACCGTAGCTGCAGAGCCACCGCGGCGGGTGATAGAAAGGGCACTTTGATAATTGAGAGTGTGCATTGTGCAAAGTCGCCCGTGATGCGCGCGCACGGACGCTATACATCGAGACGTCAAATCATCGCATACTTAGAGAGTTCTGGTCTAGTTTGGGAGGAAACTTCAAGACGCCGCCTTGCGTACATTCCTTTTTACAAATTATGAAGCTGCCGTTGTCATAACCTCTGATAATGTGAAAAGTCATTAATCTTGATTACAGTACAGTCGCAGCTGTGAAACGTGCAAAAAATTGCAGAAGGTTTGTAATTGTTCAAGGAATATTATTTCAAATAAACGTGTTTAAAAAAATGATAATCCAAGAGACAAATGCCAACACCTCCTGAGAGCAATGCAGATGCTATGAGCACGCGTTATGAACAAAAGATTTTCATGGTCCCAAACGACGGAGAAAATGCGGCGATACGCATGCCTCTCGGCCGCCATTGCAGATGACCGCTCATTAGCATAATTCGCGCGGCTCGTCGCACCACAAATTATGGCGGAAAATCTCTGCAATGGCGGTCCAGCGCAACGTCGCGCAACGTTAAATTGACTTTTAAGAAACGGCCCTTCCTGTGACGCTCCTCACGGCATATTCCTTCAGCCAATCAGTTGGCTGACATGGCGGCTATCTTGGACCGCCACCACATATTCGCGAAATTGCAGATGCATTGCACGGACGTTTACAAGCTACCGATCACTTTCTATATGACGAGCTAAAGTCGAAATATAGCTGCCAAGGACCAGAAAAAAGTATTAGTTGATAAAAAGTACTAGCAGCCATACCGAATTCAAATTTCATGTACAAACCTGGGCGTATTGAACAAAGAATACTTGTTCGTTGGTCAGTCCCAGGCCCGGCAATCGCGGCTCTTGCCCGTGCTTCGCAGCCCAGCTCTTGTACGCCTGAAAACGAAATTGAAAAAAAAAAAAAAGCTAGGAATCTTGCATGTCCCTGAGCTTTCGAACTCGCACAAAAGAAAAGTTTGCCAGCCAAATGTAACCATGCATAGCGCCATGTCCTTTGCGAAATTACGTAATATACGAGTTCTACCTTGTCCATAAACGCATTCATTCTTGCTGAATGTCAAAGTTAGAAGCAGCACTGTTGGTGCCATCGAGTGGCGTTTAGTACAACCAGAGCGTAGAAAACTATTATTGCAATGATGGGCATTGCGCGACTCTGTTACTGGTGTAGGGGCATTAGCAACATCATAATCATAAAGTGTTGGTAGTTTCTCTTACTTTCTTTTTCTATTTCCTTCGACGAACAGAGCGCAAAACGCAGAAACAAAAAACGCTTTTCTGACGCCCTGTGGTTGAACAAATCACCACAAGACGTCGCTACCGGCACTGCTTCTGCCATCGACGCGTTCTGTTTTGCGCTTAAGTCGAACGTCCCCACAACGAACGCTTCTACGGCGAAATGACCTGTATAACGAAGGATTTATTATGCCCCCGCTGAATTCCTATCTTCCATATCTATTGTGAACACTTCTACAACGAAGACCTCTATACAACGAAGTTGCCTGTACAACGAAGTCACTTGTACAACGAAATATTTTGTAGGTGCCGAGCGCTTCGTTATAAAGCGTTTGACTGTATTCCGTGAATCGCAATACGTATTGCGACAAGCTAAAACCCTGTAAGCGCACACCGCACGCTAAGTCCTTAAAATTTACAATTCCAGATGTCTCAGACGCGTAATGAATATTATGGATGTTACGCTACCATGAAAGCATTGCACCTGTCTCGTGACAGCAGTGTAACCGGAACACTCCGCGCCAGCGTCATATATAAACCGAATGACATTGTAATTACGCATTTATTACAGCCGCTGATCCGGCGTCGTTCAGTGCTTGTTTTCGCATCAGAGCAAATGATAGAATGTATAACGCATTTGAGACCCTCGCATATATATGACGAGTAAACGTGCCTTCGTGACATGCAACATGAACACACATGTCACAAGGCTAAGGAGCGCCGCTGATTGCTCACTGATAGAGTAACTATGGCGACTCACGTAATAGGCTTGCTTCACGGCCGTCGAGTCACAGATGTTCTCTTCGAGCGTCGCGTTACCGTTCACCTGCGTAAACATTTGAACGTGGAGTTGAGAAAACATAAGCTGATTTGGAGGTATAAGAACTATGCAGATCCAGCGCAACCGTTAGAATTTAATTTAAGCTGTTACTCCTAAGAGAGTTCCTCTTCTGCACCGCGTTTTGCAACTTACGCGCCTGCCGGACAAGGCGGCGAGACGCGGAGATCCCCACCAAGTGACCCAGGTCCAAAGGGCCTGCGACAGGGCTGAAGATCGCGGTCTTCTGCCCCCGGAGCGGGTGCGGCCCGCGACTACGACAAAGTAGTCCCTCAGGAGCAAATAAAGTTTCTTGTCCGTCACTCCATCCGTCCGTCCGTCCATCCGTGCATCCGTCTGACCCAGGTGAGACACGCGACCGCGGATTACGCTGCCTCCGGGATCGGCCTACTCCGTTCTTCGAGAAACCGACCATGCAGACGCGCTGAACCACGGGGAAGAACGCATAGAAAGCTTCGCTTAAAAGTCCGAGGACACCTAAGTACTTCTTACGAGTTGTGAATGCGAAAGCATTAATGTCCAATTGAATACCGCTGAGCGGCCCTTCGAGTTAAGAACTCGCTTGGCGCGTTTTCATTGGGCCTTACCGAGGTGCATGTTAGAACGCAGACGAAAGCTTGCGCGGACAAGGAACGCGTGGATAACACTGGCGTCCTAGAGCGGGAGTGAGGGTGACGTGGCGTCGCGGCGATGCCCTCTCCCCTCATGCAACACATGGCACGCTACGGCGGCGGCAGCTGTTTCCTTTGGCCCGCACTGCTCCGTCAAGGCGCGCTCGCGACATGGCGTCGCAACCAATGGGAATTTAGGTGCCGTTCCGCTGCTAGAGACGACAGACGCCGTCTTTTTTAGCTCAATGGGCCATTTGACGCTTTCGCATCAATAAAATAACTATGCGCTTGATGGCGCATATTTCCAGCAGTCAGGGCATTTCGGTGTTGCTTTTGTTTCATTGCGCAATTCCCTAGAGAAGAGGGCGGTTAACCGGCTCATCTGTAGAAGTAGTACAGAAGGCTATATATATAAGCCAGTTCATTATATTAGTGCGGTTCTTTGTGTGAGCTATTCCGAAAGACAGCAGCAGCAGCAGCCGCAGTCAGCAAAGTTCAGGAGGCTTCGGAAAGTAGTACCGTGCTACTGACATAATGTATCGGGTAGTCTGCTGCCTGATTGGTTACTAGTGAGGCTTTTGACAATCCTTTTTTTTTTCGCTTTGGATTTCTTGCACCTCAGAGGCTACTGATATCATTAATGTGCTAGGGAGATATAACAGTGGTCAATCGGAAGTGGCATGTTAACAAACTTATAACACTCGTAGCAAAAAAAAAGTTATAATAATAAAGGATGTTCTGTGCAAGTTAGAAACTGTCAATACTGCAGTATTCTGTAGAACGAGACTCACGTAAAGACCGGAGTTCCAAAGAGGAAACTGTGAGAACTGTTCCACGAAGCAGTTGGCACGTTGCCGAAGATGCTCCAGCGCATCGTCAGGCCACCAGTTGGTGAAATTCCCATGCTTGTCAAATTTCTTGCCTGCGTTGAGCATTTTCTTTTACAATTTATTTCTATAACGTTATTCTCAGAAGTCAAACGATTTTAGGTTGAGAAAACAAATTGCCTGGGACAAAAAATATACTGGGTGATATTGTTTTTTTTTTATGGGGACCAGACTGATTCAAGATCACCCGTGACAAATTGCGCAATTATGTCGCAGATGGTTAATTTGAAGAAGTGGAGACAACTTGAACGACAAAGGGCAGTGTTTCCTTAGGTTACTAACAAAATATTCACTAAATAACTGTGCAGCTGTTCAGTTTAGGGCTTCTAAGTCATATCCATTTTGCAGAAATCCTGTGCTGTGCACTAAGCATAAATACGTCCTCTAATTCTGTGGCGAAATCTATTAATGTCGCAGCTAACACATACCAGCACAGCGATTAAGGCTAGGCGGATTACCTAATTAATAGGTTACCATCCCAGCACGCTCTCTGCTGTCATAGCTTTCTACGCGAAGACGTGCCAAGCTAAGTCTTTTCGCGTTTGTGAATTCCCGTCTTGAAGGACGCGAAATCTTCAAGGCAAGCTACATAGGCACATTTCAATCACCCAGAATTGTAGGGATGTTTGAGCAGCAAAAATCCCGAGTCGAATCGAATGCGAATATTCGAAGAAAAGCCGAATACAAAGTTTCTAGTCTATAACACGTGTATCAGATCAACTCTGGAATATACCGAAGCTGGTCTGATATATGCGTTCTATAGACTATAAACTTTGTATCCGGTGGCACTAACTGCGTTTGCAATTGGTAGCTGAAATCCATTACTAATAGCGGCTAGCTTGTTTAGTCAGTAATGGCACAAACTATATCTTCACCAACTGAAGTTATACCAAAGTAGCAGACAGTGTGACAACTGGATAGTAACTACAACGTCCTCAATTTTTTTTAGAAGCGTATACGTTAACACTTCTGGTGTCCCTGGTGTAAAGAGGTCGTTACTATGGGCAGGTTATAAAAGAAATGATGCAGAAATCAAGCTTTGTACTCACCGAAACCGGCAAAGCCGTGGGTAATCTCGTGTCCAATGACGACGCCTATGGTGCCAAAGTTCAGGTACCTACAAAGTGATAGGAGACTGTAATGAGACAATTATGCACTACAATCTCGTGGGTCCAAGAAAGTTTCTTCTATTGAAACAGTTGAAAGAACGGTATTTCTGCCTTCTTGCAGTTTTCAAATTTTGACGAGCCCGTTGCTGTCGTTGACAGCAACTCTCCATGAATCCATTCCCTTCGCTTTTTTCCTCGCAGTGTCGGCCCAACACGTGACCTCTGAGACTCGGTGTACCGGCCTAGAACGTTGGGGTGGCGGTAGTTTTTATGCGATGCACACTTGTCCAGCTGCTCTGCCGTAGCTCTACTTGCAGAGCGGGTAGGCTATAACCTGCCGCACGCTCTTACGTGACTATGTTGGGCCGATTCGTTTGGCATCTATCGTGTTGCAGAATGATGCTCCCTCCCAGTTCGTTCTTCCCTCCGTGATTTCAGGTGCTACTTCATGTAATCAATGTTTCCCGAGTCGAGACTCTCGTTATACAATAAGCGAGAACTGAGAATGGGAGTAGGCTAGGTACTCGGTTATTATAGTAGTTATTCTCTGTCATTACAGTGAGCGGGTCTAATAATAAATGAAAAGTACAGCAATGGTGCTATATTGTTGACACCGTCAGATTCCGCCACCTTGTCAGTTCTGATTGGCCAGCAAAGTGGCTACGCCCTCTCTCATTGGCTCAAAACGCTATGTATGGCGGCATTTGACAGTAGTCGGAATCCAGAGCTCATGATCGCCAGAAGTTCGCTACAACTGCGCTAGAACTTTGTGATAACTAATACGTAAGGGTCATCAGGGTTAACCGTGACGATCATTACGAATCGTTAAAGCCCAAACCGCATGAGAGCGATTTCGTGCGCGACGGCGACGAGCGATGGCTTCGAGCGACGAAACGGGCCGTCGCGCGAACAGTTCGCTCGTTCTTGTCGCTCGATCGCTCGGTTTTTGGAAATCTAGAAGTCATCGCTCGTCGCCCGGAAGTGCTATGAGCGACTAGCCAATAGCGCGAATCCGGAACAGGATGTACATCAGTCAAGTACTACCGATTGTCGCACGGAACGAGCAGACGACTAAATTTTGATACGTGAAAGGATAAGAACCTAGCGCAAGACATCTAGAAATATGTATGCTGCTCTTTACAGTAAAGCACATCAACTTAAATGAGTAAAGCACGCGTCACGCCAGTTTCGGCGCGTATTTGTTGCCCTCATACCGGCAACACCGGGGAGACGTCGCTCAAAGTCGTCGCTCGCGTGCGGTACGACTTGTAGGCGACGAGCGAACGCGACAGCCATCTCCGTCGCTTGTCGCTGTCGCGCGCAAGATCGCTTGCATGTGGTTTATACTTTTAATCGCTACGAACTGTCGACTTGGGAATACCAGAGAAAAAAATTGAGACGCAAGTACGAAGGAAAGAAAAGACACACCAACGCTGGGGATCAGGGGATTCTTCTTTCCTTCGTGCTGCGTCTCATTTTTTTTTCGCTGGCTTTCTCAAGTTACAGCTAGTATCGATCTGGACCAGCAAGCAGCACTGCTACTAACTGCCAATGGCGATGTTGGGCACGTTACTGGCGAAGGCGGTCGGCAGCCAATGGCAAACAACGCCTATGAGCGAAGTTGCCAATTTGGTCCCAGAATAGCACACTGCGACTAAATGCGAAGGAATCTCACTCACTGTGGCCTGTCGAGAATGAGCATGGGGGAACGCAAGATCCCAGCTGGGTAAACTGCAATGATGGAGGTGCGGAGATGAGTAGCGGGAAGAAGGCAAATATAATTAGCACTGTAGTAAATTTGACAAAAATGTGAAACACGAGAGTTAAACTTCATACTAGGATTCATTGATCAAAACGAGTCGCATTGGCTACAAATTTTTCTTTAAGTTGAAGTTCAAGTTATAGCCTGCAGAGGTATCTTTTTTTTTAAATACTTGAAGTTTGAAGTTACCGTACTTATGCCACGTGAAATATTTCAGCAGAAGAAAATCACTGGGTGTTTGCATCCAAATTACTAGTTAACCATTAGTTTAATCGTTTTTACTTTACTAATTGCAGCAATTCGCATCGAGCGCAGTCCTTTTCTACTATCAAGTCCCACTAAATAGAAGAAGGTGACAAAGTAGGACAGTGTACTCACTAGCGTAGTTGCCTCGGATGTCATAGAACGCGTTTACGATCAGGGGATTTGTCGCCCACTCCCTGTCACAGTGAAAAAGAAAAGTACCAGTGAATACATATAGCCGTAGCGAAGATTCCCGCGAATACAAATCATCAAGCTAGTTATGAGCTCAAAATTTTCTATACCATATTTTATTTTGTTCGAATATACAGGTTTTTTCATTCGCCTGCGAGCTGTTTCGTCTTTTCACGAGGACTTCTAGAAGAGGCGCAAACTACCTGCATGAGAAATTGCAATGGCCAGGTACAAGGCTAAAAATACATTTACCAATTTACTTTATAAGTTATTCTCTCCAGGACACTGAAGCCGAGAAGTAGTGAAGTCATGTCTGCTTAGTAGAAATCCCAAGATGTAACCACTTAACAGATATCCGTACTGACGAAAACCTACTTAATATGCACTGGTTTCGCAGTTCATAGTATCCCCAACTTTTAGGGGTAGGCTTTCAGGAAACTATTATTTGGAATACCAATGTACTTCGCAGCCCAGCTTGAGGTCCGATATCTCGGAAGTGGTGCTAGCTTTACTAAGTGACTTCACTGCTGCACAGCTTCACCATCTCAATTTCAACATGCGGTCTAAATTTAATTAGTGGCCTGGACATTGTGATTTATAATGAGGCTAAGTCCCGCCACTTGCAGAAATTCACCTGCGAAGGAGGAACAGCGCTATCTCCCACACAACATTTTTTTTTTAAGATCTCTGCAAACCGAGGGAGGGGGGGGGGGGCGAGCACGGCAAGTTTCGCAGCGTAAATATCCTAAGGCACAAAATTCTTGGACACGCGGACACAAAGAAACCTTTGATAACAGAGTGAGATTGAGAGAACGACCCGCAACTTACTTTTCCTTATCGACAGGCTTCGTAATCTTGGAGAAATCTCTGGCAAACTCAAAGCGTCGCACCTTGAGAATGTTCACGAGAAAGTGATCGTCGTCTATTTCAAGCTGTGAAAGGAAACAAAAACAACAGAGAATTACCTTCAAACACTTTTGTGCGATGGGGTGCATACTGTCAATTCATTGAAGAGGGGTAGACGTACAGTCGACCCCATAGCAGCACACAAAGCCAAGCCAGTGTACGCCCATCTTTGGGCCCCACTGACCTTACATTGGGCAAAGGTTGGCCCGACAACGGCCCTTCATGCCGTTCGGGGGAAAGTTTCCGAAGCACGAAACTTCCAGTAAGCCCGGGAAGCTACGGAGAGACAGGGTCTCTCTGCTGCCCCCGGCGCGGCCTAGACCCAGGCCATCAATTTGCAAGATATTTATTAAAGTTGACTCACACACACACACGAAACTTGCGAGGAAAAAAAATGTTTTCTCGCGAATTCACCTTTCAGCGTAAAATTGAGCCAGACGCAATGTGGCGCTATTCCTGCTGGAAGGTATATATGCACTGCTCGTTTTCGGTTCGATTCGAAAGTGGATGCACCGGCTTCAACGAAACTTCGTTTCCTTGCTTTCTTTCTTTTTTTTTTCTCGGAGACTGCTCCGAATACTTTTGAAGTTGACCACAAGTGCTGAAGCACTTTTCTAGCTGACTATATATATATGCGTATACGAACGTTGAAATGCTCTCCGGTAGATGTTCTTAACAATGCTGTTGAGTACGACGTATTTCAGCGCATCTATTGCTTGGACACAAACAAGGCTGCACACTTTTACCGAAGCAGCATATTTATGGCAAACACGACCAACCTTCCAACTTTTCTTCATTAAAAAAATTGAAAGCAAACTAAAACGATGCTCACGTCATGATATTCTTTGTCCAGTTCAACTGGATCCAAGATGAATTTCGGGAAGCCCACTTTTTGTCCCATAGCGGCCACCTGCGCGCAAAAAGCGTGGTAAGATTCCTGAACTGATAGAAGAAAAAAAGGACACTTTTCTTTCTCTTTGTGATGTTTGTATATATGTTCACATGATTAATAATAATAATAATAATAATAATAATAATAATAATAATAATAATAATAATAATAATAATAATAATAATAATAATAATAATAATAATAATAATAATTGTGAGATTGACGTTGACACCGCGCTCTGCAGTTATCGTAGACATAAAGAGTGACTATAATGCGACATCATTATGGCGTCCTACCATTATATGATTGTCCATCGATATCCACATGGACTTGCTCCCCTTCCGATGGTCATCTGTGAACTATTACGGCCTTATAATTAACTGATGCTAGCTGCCCACCAACACGTACCTTACGACCATCATCTACCGGCACTGCCTATACGTACTCCTCACGTCGTCCTAGGGATTTACTCATTCTGACAACTTATGATGAATCATTTACACGTGTCTCTACCACAGTGTTTATTACGAAAATAGTTGCTGGGGCGTGTGACACCACCTAAGACTGGTAACGGTCCTGTGTAATGCTATCGCATTAAAAAAAACGCTATCGCAAAAGCACTTACCTTCTCGCGACAGAGTTCCTTAGTCTTCTCGTCGAGGAAATTCTGTCTCGGAAAGGTCTCCACGTAGGCATTCTTGATCTCGTCAATCAGCAACCCTACCTGCGCAGAGAGTGTTTAAAATGGCCTCGGTAAACACTTTCAAAAATTTGAAGGACGCTTAAGCTTCACCTTTAAGAGTGGAACGCGATAGCACTCAAAGTTCCCTGACTGCTTCTCACGCTTCCCGGCAACTGCAGCTTATGTAACCGTCATGATTACCTGGAAACGCTTTCTGGTTCTTTTTTTTTCCCGAACGGCGGGCGCCGCTGCTGCCGCGGATGCGCAGAGGCGAGCGCCATCTGGGTGGTGTCGCAAGGAACCGAGCGGGGCGCGCCGCTCCCACTAAGACAGACCTCAAACGGAAGCTGGAAAAAGGGTTTGTGTTTGAGTTTCCGCGTAACAGAATTATGTTTTCTCGTATAATCTAATTACATTCCGAGCTATCACGTCTGTAGGTTGTGTATCAGTCGTACTTAACGAATTTTCTGACGCATTTTAGTTTGAGAAATTCAAATAGTTCAGTAACGCCTACGCGCCACGCGGAAGACCTGCCTGGTTCGGGATGATTTTTTTCTAACGGACAACGTCGCCGACGCCGACACCGGATTTTTTGCAACACGGAGCCCTTAGCGCTATCGCGTTAAAAAGTTGTACAATGTATGGAGCTCCGTATTTAACAAATCTGCCTGCGCATGAACCTTCGGGAGAGATGGCCTTATGTCGCCGTATAGTATTTCAACAGTGAATTTCAAGCTATGGCGACCGGACCGGTTTGCCGGGAAAAGACGGTTTACGCATGAATGCGAAGGCTGTGATTGGTCGTCGCACCTGATTGTCGGTGGCCGAGGAGGCGAAGTCCTGTCGCACGAAGAGCGCCGCCAGAGGCATGCTGAAGCTGTCGCTGAGCAGACGCACGCACTCTTTCCAGCGCGACAGGTAGGTGCGCTCCTCGTGGGGGCGCGGCACTCGCCGCCGGAAGTCCAGGTACAGTCGCCGGAAGTGCACGTCCAGGTACGGCATGTACGCCATCACGAACCGCCACGACAGGTAGTTGGCCAGCGTCCTGCACGGCGCGACGCTCCGGGATTAGTTTCAACTTGAGTTTATTTCATGTAAATACAAAGTTTGGTGCGTATATGCAGCATGCTATAATGAAAGTGGTCCCGAAGAGGCACAGTGCAGAGGCACTCTCGCGAATAAATACAATTCATAAGCACAAGATCTGTACAAAAAATTGCTCCATCTCCCGCTAAAGGGAACCATGTGTGGATGCGAAGCAGCAGGGAGATGGTTAGCTTGACCGGGAGATGGTTTCGCGGCAGCGGCCCGAGCGCATCGCGGCGCTGCACAGGAGAGAGAATGAGGCGCGCGCGCTCCGTCATTTTCATACCGCGGAACTACCGTGGTGCCCCCAGCGGAGTATGCAGCTGTCGCACCACCTGTCGGGCGCGCCGCTTCGGATTCCTAGAGGAGAGAAAGGGGGAGCGTAGGAGAGGAGAGAGAGGGGGAGGGGACGCGCATGCGCTGTGGGGGTGTGGGACGGACAAAGCCCCCGCCATAAGCTGCTTCGCATCTAAAAAAGAAGCAACGGGAAGCAGGAAGAGGGAGTTAGAAAGGGAATTTAAAATCTAATATAAACGTTACAAGACTCGTGCAAAAATAACGAACAATATTAAGGTTAGTAAAAAATATGCGGATCCCAGGCGCTGTTGGAATTTGTTTAAGCGAAATCTTTATTGGTGTTTGCGACGAAAGCGGTTGGTGTTTAGTGACCAATCCCAAGTGTAGAGCATACGAGCAAGTTGGACACATTTTTGCCAGGAACCACTTCGTTCAGCATACACTTGTGGCACTGCATCATGGCTACGATCATGACTACGAAGAAAGCACGATGACTTTACCACGACGACGCAATCACGACATTGTAATCACTGTGACAAAATGACGACGCTAGAACGCCCGCAATGGCTTGACGGCAACTGCTTGACGGCACTGGAATCGTGCACTATACGACAAAATGACGGCGACACAACGACCATGACTTCGTGACGATGACACAATTACGGCGATGGAATGAAGACGACGGTATGACGACAATAGGAAGACCTTCCCAAAAAGACAAAACCTATAGGCGGATAATTAAGTGTGTTTATATACCGTCTGTAGTAGAGCACTGCACGGGCCGATTTTTTCAGCCCGAGCCCAGCCCGGGCCCGTTTTCACGTTGGGTGGCCCGCCCGAGCCCGATCAAAACTTTTATGACGAGACTCGGGCCCGGCCCGGGCCCGGAAATAATCTACGTTACCCACCCGGCCCGCCACCCCTTTACCTTAGGCCCGAGCCCGGCCCGAGCCCGGCTCGAAACTGGCCCGAGCCCGGCCCGAGACCGAAAAATACATGTTTTTCAGAGTTGAGACGCCCTAGAATAACTCGCTGCACGTTACATATGCACACCACCAGAAAGCCCGAGCCCGGCCCGGGCCCACGTCAAAAAACCTGAGCCCGGCCCGGGCCCGGGTCAAAAAGCACACGCCGTGCCCGAGCCCGGCCCGAGCACGGCCCGAGCCCGTGAAAAAAACTGCTCTACCCGGCCCGGCCCGGGCTTTCGGGTAAGCCCGATCCCGTGCAGTGCTCTAGTCTGTAGCACTCAATATTCAGAGCACGTACTTCTAGACTGCCGCCTACAGCATAGTTGCAACCAATTCGAAGTCCACAAGCCGTGAAGCTAGGGAAAGTCAAATAACTGCCATCTTTTTATTGAAATCTATAGAAATAACCACGAAAAGGAAAGTGGACGAATAGACAAACTGTCGCTGGTGGAGAGCTAAACCCCATCTTTCATTGCAATTCATTTGAAGTTAGCTTTATTGGTAAACAATTGTTACCAGTGATGTACACATGGATGAACGCGATGCTTGGCAGAGCGACGAAGATGACGATGAAGACGCTTGCACGTGGGCCGGATCAGACATGTACCCTTTCCCCAGCCTTCATTCTTTGTATATATTCTCTAAATATACCCTTCGCCTACATCTCGCCTCCGTCACACTTTAGTGGAGGTGCGGGGTACGTCACGCCTCGCAACGGAACTCCGCAGCGGCCGTCGTTTCGGACATGTCTGCAATGGAGGAAGACACGGCGCCTACATCAGCGCCCGCCACTTCAACGGTAATGCTTGTGCAGCCCCGAGATCCTGGCCCGTTCTGCGGTTCCGGTGAAGCAGACGTTGAAGACTGACTAGCGAAGTACGAACGCTGGAGTGCTAACAACCGATGGGACCCTACCCTGATGTTGTTCATGCTTTCCGGCTTAAGCCATATTGCCCTTCTAGCTCCCCGCCTTCACAGCAACCGCCAGGACGGCGCTTCCGCCGCCGCAGAGTGATATTACGGAGAACGCGGTAAATATATTCGATAAATATATCCTTTGCCTCCATCTCGCCTCCGTCACAATACTAAAATTAGCACACATGAATATCGAGGAAGAAGACCCAAGTTAAAAACTGCATGCGGAACCAACAGGCGTGCATGTTAGCATAAGCGAGAACTAAAGCGAAACTATACAGCAGTGTCTTCGCCAAAACATGGCCTTCAGACCCGGAGGAAACGAACACTTTTTGTTCTTACGTTCTTTCTTTGATACTGCGAGGAATCTCACCGAGGACTGGTCTTGTTGAGCAGGTCGAAAAGCCGGCGCATGTAGTTGCTGTCGTTCTCGATGGTCAGGTTGATGCTGGACTCATCGGTCTGTTGTAGTCCCGCGTAGTCCATGACGCTTCGCAGGAGATAGGTCCAGTTCAACTGCGGATAAAAAAAATGACAACGCCGCGGGGCACGGCTTACGTGAGACGCTGCACGTTGATTCGGGCGGAACATTTGTACGCGTAGTACGTCACAAGGGAACAGGAATTTTAAGTTTAAACGCAAGAAGAACTGCGAGACGGAACTCGAAAAGTACGATATGGTCGGAGCATGTTTTTTTGCACGATGCGCGATGATCTCATGACATAAGGTCGAGTGCATGTCCATGCTGGAGCGAGAGAAAGGCAAAGAAAAGACAGGGAGGTCAACCAGAGATTATCTCCGGTTGGCTACCCTGCACCGGGGGAAGGGGAATGGAATGCGATAGATGACAGAAAAAGAATACGAAAATCGAAGTGCGTGTACAGCCTCCAATCTACCCTTACAAAACTTCAAAAAAATTCTGTTATACATCCTGTTGGGTTTTTACTGAGTTATGTTTTCCTCAGTATACTCTCTGTTGATACACAATTTAATATGATGGACGATTTTTTCCAAGGTTACAGTGTTGACAGTGGTACTAAACCTTTTATAGATGGAGAAAGAGTGTTTTCTCAATAAGAAAACTTTCATCGTGCGAGAAAGTCTCGAGTACTCGTCACTCTAGTTTCATTATACGTAGAGGATATGCGAGCTGACACTTGCATTCTCATAAAGAAATTATAATAAAATGTCAGCAGCGCGACATCGCTGCAAGCGCAGAAACGCCTGCTCGCATTTGTCTGCCGACTGTTGAGAAAATTGAGCACAAGCACAGCGAAGAATCTCTTCCAACGACAAATACGCTGTTGCGGATACGTCTGCACACATCCTGTTTAATGTGTTTTGTTACCAAAAGCGTTTTTCCGCACGTAACTTGCAAATTCATTGTTTATTAGTACCTCTGTAGTATCTCTCTAGTACACGGAAATGTAAAACTCGTTGAAAATGGCTGTTAAGCGCATAATTGCAAAGTTATGAAGCTGGAAGACAGGGAGAATCGCTTGTCAAAATATTTGAAAGCAGGGGTACGTCTTTGTTTGATTATTATTTTATTATTTAATATATACTGCAGTCCAAGGACCAAGCAGGAAGGCGTAAAAGAAAATACAGAATAAAACAGTGCAAAACGAGTTCATAGACGGTAGGTCACTCGTATATCACCTTCAGAAAGCATCGATGGGGGTAAGGCAGTGGAAGCGGATGGGAAGGATAGACTGGCAGATACGTCGTGCAACAGTGAATTGTTGCAAACTCGGTCACCTGTGGAGAACATTGAACATGTTTCTAGAAATTGATTTCTTCATGAATTAGCAAGAACTGCTTTGTCATCCTTGCTCATCCGCGTTGAACGGTCTTGATGATCGCTCCTTTTACTGTAGGAAGACTGCTTTGACATTGGAATGATTCGCAAACCATAACTAGAGCTTTAAAAGCTTTAACAGGTTTGTTAATGAGCAATGGCATATTGCCTGATTATTGCTCCCTGTGTATTCTTCCTCGTTTTTCATATACTGTTCTTATTTGCTTATTTTCTTTCTTTATTTCTTCATTCATGTGACTTTTCTCTATCATTGTCAGGAGTTGTCTGTGTCTGTCTTCATTGAACAACTGTCCCAACATTCCCTTATGTTTGTGATTCTTTCATTTCTTTTGTATATTCCTTCATTTTCTTCAACTGCTTGTTGTTCTTTGCCTTTACGTTTATGTGTAACATAATGTAGCAATTGTCTTCTCGCGTCCACTACACTGGCCATCGATTCAAGCACATCGACTCTAAATGTTCGTCATTGCGTGGTCGTGGGTGTGTCTTCTTATTGCATTTATTCTTTCATGTTTTTTGATGTTGTTTTTTTTTTTCTGGTCAACCGCAAGTGCTGGAAAAGCCAGCGACGAAAGTACCCACAATTTCCCATATCATTGATTGAGTCAAATCAAACCAATAGCGCCCTTCCTATCAAGGTTATTTTGACGCCGCATAGTTCTCGTCTCGTTGGCAGAATTCCCGTCGCTTCAGTAGCGCATCGCGCTGGAAGCTACTTCGCCCAAAACTCATCAATCGGTAATACGCACGTGGGCCTCGGGGCCCCGTCCTCAATCGATTGATCGCTTTCTTAAACAATTACTCAAAAAAAGCGGCGTCTTCTAGCTCACTTTGTTGCCAATAAAGCGACACATTATCGATAGCCCTTACACCCTGAACGCCATCGCACGTGAGCACTATATATAATGTCACTTCCGCGTCAATTTGTCATTTGGCGCGACGAGCAACTTGACGAGCCTTGGTGCGTTCGTGGCACGCCTGTCTGAGAGAACGGCGCGCCAAAACCCACCCGAGCGAGTGCTCTTAGTGATTAACTGCCCTCATTTTGGTTGGCCTGCTACAGACCCGCCTAAATGCCTTCGCACATGATCACCGATCAAGCGGTATAGTTGGATGTGTGGCCAGATGACACCAAAATGGCCTCATCCTGGCGAACTTGAAAAAAAAAAAGAAAAAAAAAAGCGGACCAGGCTAAACGACAATCGATGCCGCCCAGCTGCTGCTTTTTATAGAATACGGAAAGCGTTCAACTAGCAATAATCGCTCTGTTTTCCCTCTGCTTCTTTCTTTCTTCTTTCTCTCTTACTCTTTCCCAGATGCTTAGCGCTTGGAGTAACGAACTTTAGTAAACGAACGCCTTGCTTGCTTTCAAGAACAACATTTCTTTACAGGCTGAATTGGCGGACCGCTGCTCAATATGCTAAAATTTATTATTTTGTGTTGTACGTGCGTGCTTTTTGGCGTAGCGTGCGCGCCGCATATACCATTTTGCATACGAAGTAAGAAATACGTAAAATACCTATACCGGTGCCACACGGGTGCTTTCGATCGCGATGGAGTCCGGTAGGGATCGAATTTTTGCATCACTGTTGACGATGATCGCTGCTACACTGTCCAACAATTGGATCGAGTTGAGTGATGCTCCAGCGCCCCACGTGTCGTTAAGTGGGTCCAAAGCACACGTCTGCCTACGATCGATGCACGAATTGCGATTGACTGGATCCGGACCGAGCAATGTCGCGATCGAAAGTGCCCGTGTAGCAGAATTCCATCAGAATCGAGGTGAATCCGGATTAGGGTTTGATGGCGATCGAAAGTGCCCTTGTCACACGGTATTATTAAAAGCAGCGTATACGCAAGACTTCATGTATACAGGCAGAAAGACTGGAATGAAACTAGGAGATTCAGAATGTTATATTAAGCATATAATTGCATCAAAATTTCAATGCGACATCTTGGCGTACAGTTGGTCGCTAAAGATGCCGCTGCCGAGAAACTCGGCAAATGCGAACAAATCAGGACAATGTAAAGACATACGGGCGAATGTGCGAAGAGAGATGCGCAATTTACCTCGTTATCTTTTTCATTTTTTTTTCGCCCTCTGCGCGTTTTATTCAGGCTTGCCTGCACATACTGCAAGCAGTGTGAGCAGGATGCAAGCCGATTATCGAGGCGTTTCTTCTGCTTTTTTTTAAAATTTATTTTTCATATCATTTCACGTTGTACCTTGTCTTGCGCATTCCCTTCCGACCCCCCTATACCGCCCCCCCCCTCTTTTCTTTTTCAATTTTACCTCAAATCCCTGGAAGAGATTAGAATATTTAATCAGACGGCTTCTCGTAGATTTAGCATCACCATCAACGCATGAATTTTTCTCCATACGCGATGAACCCCAGATAACGGATATAAACAAAAAGAAACGTCAGGAAGAAATAAACGCGATAGAGTAGAAAACGCAGAGGAGGACATAACTCAGAGGACGGTGCACAGCCAGTGCGCTTCGCTAGCGCGGCCCGGGACTTATTTATAGCCTGTCAGCGCGCCTGTTAAAGTGTCGCGGCGAAGGCGAGCGCGCCACCGTGAGGGACTGCCCCCCTGTGTGTGTGTACCGCGCCGCCGCGTGCTTCACCGCTCCTGTTTGCACCCTCTGGCACGAGACCACCGCTTAACACAGGACACACCCGGGCGCGCACCCCTAATTATATCACCGCTACGGCTGCTGCGTCTCGGACGCTCGCTCGGTCTTGTCCCCTAAGTGTTTCTGAGTAGCGAACAAAGGGTTGCGCATCAAATTCCGATACCGTCGAACCCGGATATATCGAATCTGAAGGGGATCACAAAAAAGAAGTTCGATATATGGTTAATACGATATGTAAAATAAAAATCTATACAGAAATTTTAGAGCGGGTTTTACAGCTGTTCCATATATATAACAGTTAGTTATACGTGGGTTCGTTATATCCGGGCTCGGCTGTACTATGCGGCGAGTCCTATGTCGTTCACGCGGGAAGGTGTTTAGTTAAAACATTCTCTTGAGTTGCGGGTTTTTCGGATCGTGACGGTACCCTGGATGTGATTTCTGGATCTGATTTGCGCCCGACTGAGGTGCTTATAGCCCGGGTGTTTATAGCCATAATAAAGCCCAGGTTTATATATAGTCAGGGTGCTTATGGCCATTTCTGCAGGATACGGGGCTCAAGGATGCTCCGTAGGTTACTTGTGTAGTAGTAATAAACACTGCTCGAACGACGTATGTCTCTCTAGAGCCAACGTTTCGACAAGGTGACTTGCCTATGTCAAGTCCTCTTATCAAAACGGCTCTTAGCATCCCTTGTTCGACCGATGCTTACAATACAATACAAATTTATTTTGACGAGAAATACAGAGTTGTCAGGGGGGTTGACGTAAAGGCAAACAAGTGCCTTACAAAGCGTCAAAACACCTCTCTCCAGGTGACGCAATACTCAGCTTATCAAATAAGGGAAAATAAACGGAGAAAAGTAACTACTGGATTATTGTTAAGGAAGTCCGAAATCTGGTAGGTCAATTTCTGTGTTCCACAATTTGTGCGTATTTTCTCTTTAAGATAATTTTGGTGCCGCAAGTCATAGCTGTCTTCTCCGCCCTCCAAATAATAATAATAATAATAATAATAATAATAATAATAATAAATACTAATAATAATAATAATAATAATAATAATAATAATAATAATAATATAATAATAATAATAATAATAATAATAATAACAATAACAATAATAGCCTTTATTGCGAGTTCTTGGTACATGAATTTTTTGTGAGGTCTGCCGAAGCCTTCCAAGGGCTTGTGTGCAGAGACCTGACAGTCCGCGGCAAAATCACTTTAACAGGTTCTCGAACATGACTAATGCTCCAAAATATAAACTAAAGCTCTTCCCCATTTTTAATAACATTTACAAACAAAATACCAAGAAAGCGCTAAACAGAGTGAAAAAAGGTGCTATATTGCATTGTCAAACAAAACACATCACACTATAACATGAATAGACACTCTATTTGCACATGTTCTAAAGAAAAACAGCGAGATAACATTGGTTTAAAGTCTAAACCAATCATAATACTCACACAGACACAAATAAAGGTTAGCTTCATACGAGTATATATTTTTTTTTATGTCCCCTTTTTTAAGGCGTTCTTTAAGCCGGATAAACTTCGTTGCTCCAGTACTGAAGTGGGGAGTTCATTAAACAAATTCGGAATATAATACTTTCGTTGCCCTTTACCATAATAGTTCTTGTCCGAGGAACAACATATCTGGAGGGATTGCGTAGATTCATGTGTTTTTTAGCAGGTACGCGAAAATTTTCATTCCAGAAATATCGCGGCACAACAACAGAAAGGAACACTGAATCAAAGTTCGGCATTTCCAGGGACCTGAACAAGTTAGCCGTATCAATGTTTGTGTTGTAGGCTACACTTTTTAGAATATTTGTAATAGCTGTTTACCTTGGATTTCCAAAAGCTACTGCAATTAAAGAAACAACAGATACCATATCTTATATGTGAATAGGCTAGCGCATGAACGATCATTTTCTTTATTTTAATAGGAGCATAGCTTCGGACGCGGTAAAGTAAGCACGCAGCTCGTCGAAGTTTTGCACAAATGGAAGCCATATGAACGTTCCATGATAAAGCATTATCAAAGTGAACTCCTAAATATTTAATACTATCAACATATTCAATCGGCGTACAGTCACAATTCAAACAATCGAGCCATGCAAAATGACAGGCAACGTGGCATCATAACTTTTAAGGGATTTCTAAAACAGACTAATTGCGTTTTTCGCGAGTTAACTCTTATTTGATTACTTTACACCAGTCTATGACATTAATTGCGTCGATTTGAAGCAGATCAACAGCCTTTTCATATTCCATGTGTCTTGAGACGAGCAAAGTGTCGTCCGCGTATTGAAAATAGTGCTTGTCCCAATTACCTGTCCCAAGTCACACACGTATAAGTTAAATAAAAGTGGTGACAGCACTGAACCCTGTGGCACTCCTGCTGTGAGGTACCGCAGTGTGCTGTGTACATCATGCAAACAACAATTTGAGAGCGATTCAGAAGATAACTATTAAAAAAATCTAAAAATGTCCCCGAAAAGCCATAGTTGTAAAGTTTACTGCATAGAATACGGTGGTTAACTGAGTCAAATGCTTTTGATATATCCAAGAAGAGTCCACAAGCCACCTGGTTTTGTTCAAATGTTTCGTGTAAAATATCTGACAAAGTTTCAAAAAGATTCTGCGTACCGCTGCCTTGTACAAAGCCGTACTGCGAGGGCGATAAAATGCTGTGCTTACGAACAAAGCTGTCCATAGCCTCAAGAACATGCCTTTCAAGCAGTTGTGCTAAGAAAGGAAGTACGGATATGGGGCGGTAGTTTTCTGGTTTGACGCATCTCCGCCCTTAAATATTGGAATAACACGTGCTCTCTTCATTGCATCGGGTACAACACACGTGTCTAGAATACTGTTCAAAATAAAAAGAATCGGCCTAGCTAGCACCCGTGATATTACGGATTATATCTTCAGCTGATATTCCATCTAAGCCTTGAGCACGGCTCCTTCGTGACCGACAAAGCAATCGACGCAAGTCATCTTCAGCATCGAAGGCAGAAGTGCTGAATCCGATACTGAACTGCTAGCTGCGATAAGGTTCGGCAGATTAAGGGGCGTTCCCGTATCGGTTACCAATGAAGAAAATGAGACATTGAAATTATTAGCCACCGCTTGCGATGGAGGACCGAAACCTTTTAGTATCGGGTCTAAGTGGGAGCTGGACTTGATTCCCCTAAGCTCATTCACTAGAGACCACATCTTTGCTGGTTTATTTCGTGAAAAGGAAAATTGACTGCTAAAGTAGCTTCTCTTGGAACAGCGCATCATTGCTGTAACTTTGTTTCGTGCGTTTCGGTAAAGACTCTTCAAAGCCTCGTCTTCTGGATGCTTTCGACATCGTTTCCAGAGTTCGTCTTTCTCCTGAATGGCTTTCAATATTCGGTTATTTACCCAATGTAAATGTGTTTTTTCGCTTATGTACCAAAAGATCTTTTGCACTCTTGTTTCAGCTCAGTAAAAGTGTCTACAAACTTTTTATACGCACTGGTCGAACCACTATGCGCTAGCAGTGTATCCCAGTCATATTGGGAGACAAGTCTGTCAAATCTAGCATAATCAAATATTTCTATATATGGACATCCTTGCTTTTGACAGTATGAGCACCCGGAGATGAGATCTGGCAGCCGATATAGTAATGATCAGCCAGCTTTTTGTTATTCGAATGGATTTAACGGTCAAAAAATCTATTGAGCGCACTAAGACGTGATCGAGGCACGAGGAAACAAGGCGACCTGAGAGCACTTCTTGTCTAGTTGCTTCATTAACGACAGATTCTATGCCATAGTCTGCTAATATGTTAAATAATCGGAAACAATCGTCTTCTCAGAGCTTAGGATATCTATGTTGATATCCCCGATAATGCACATGTTATTATAAGAAGGTAGAACGTCTAAATTTTTTTTCAGTTCATCGAGAAATGATTGCACGTGTTCTGACGGTGGACGATACGCAGCGATTAAAGAGAGCACAGTGCCAGAACATTCCAGGCGGAATGCAAGGCTTTCAGCAACCGAAATTGAAAACGACATCGGTGTAACTAACCATTTAGTCTTAATGAAGACCGCTATTCCCCCGCCTCGTCTACCTGTTCTAGTTAAAAATGCTCTTGAAAATCGGGTAGGCGGAATTGGAATAACCTATCATCTTGAGCGTTAATTTCTGTAAGAACGAGAGCATCTACTAAGCTCAAAATGTTAGTGGTGTCAACAAGGAACTGATCCCAATGTTTCCTTATACTTCTCACGTTTACATGAATAACGGAAAAAGACGGGCTATCAGTGACGTCAAAGACTGTTCCAAGTGAACAAAAATCTGGAAGGGAGTGATAGTTGACTGCCATTTTCTAAGTCATCTTATCAACGTCGTCGACCGTGGCGATACGAAGCACACGGCCTCCGTCTTCTTTTCGAGCAAAAATCTTGCCATTTTTAACCCACACATACTTATAGGAGCTTTCCTTGCCTTGGTACGAGCTTTCCAGAATAGTTCTTTGTTAGTCAGTCAAATTTTCGTTTAGGTACATCATGGGGTAAAGTTTTTTCTGTGCCAAGTCACGCAGTTTGCGACGTGCTGCCAGCCAAGTGTCCCGTAATGACGGGCCAGAGAACCTAACTAGTACCGTGGTACTTTATCTTTTCTGGCGGGCAATCGGTGGACCGCTACAACATCCCGAGGGTTGAATTCTGTCAAAGCTAGCTTCTGTGCAAGTTCTGATATGACAGCACGCAGGTCTTCCCTGAAGAAAATGGAAGTCCGTGGAGTTCCAAATTGGAAAGCCTGCTGTACTGCTCGTCCTTGTTGCGCTCAGCGCGAAATTGGGCTATTTCCTCAGACTGTTTTCTTACACATTCTGTTAATGATTCTACTTGGGTTTCAATACCTTTTACGGCTGAATCTGATTCCTTAGTCTGAGCCAGGACTGTGTCATAACCTGTTGCCAGATACTGCACAGAGCTTTGCAACTCCAGCACTGTTTCCCTCAAAGATAGCACCTCATCAATCCGGGGCTTTAGTGCAAGTAACTGGTCAACCTTTCTTTAAGGGGCAAAAGAGTAACAACCATGTCATTGATTCCCTGTAGTTGTTCTCGAGAGAGCCAACTGAGAGCTTGGGTCATCGGCTTCTGCAGATGCAGCCGAGTTGCGAAGTTGCCCTGAGCTTAATTCCCCCGTAGATGATCTACAGTGCTTGCATTTCCAACTCTCCCGTTTTAAGGATCCCATTGAAGAAAGTGCTTTCAGCAACACCCGAGCATGTTTTCCCCAAGTGAAGCCATTCTTACATTCCACACAGGACAAGAATCTGCCATCACTTGACAGCCGATTTGAACAAACCGGGCAAATCGATGACATGGCGAAGCACAAAACAGTAAAGAATTTCGCACAAGGATCACGTCAAATATCAATGATCAGCATCAATCATGGCAGCAGTCGGCGGCGGCACACAAATGAGCTCTAGGGAAGAGTAGCTCACCTGTATAAATGAAAATAGTTCTGGTAAGTTTTCCACAAGACTTTGCCGCCGACTGTGAAGCGCTTGTGCTAAGGGGGCGTCTTTTATCCTAGGACGGACGATCCCAGGCGCCAAACTCGGGTAGAATCCAGAGGCAGCAGCTACTTCAATGAATGACGTAGCCTGCCAGCAGGGACAGGTTTCGCAGATGGCCGGTTGATCCTGGGGCCGTCATTCGATCCAGTAGTCGCAGATTCCTCTTCTCAGCTGATCGGCGGCGATACAATCTTGTCCTGTTTAGATGAAAATAGTTCTCGTAAGTGTTCGACAAGACTTTGCCGCCGACTGCGAAGCGCTTGTAATAGGGGGTCTTTTAATAAAATAATAATAATATAATAATAATAATAATAATAATAATTATATAATGAAACGTAGCCTTCAGCAGGGACGATTCTAATGACACAATTTTTTGAACCAGAAGTCGCATCCTCATTCAAGCTGCGGCGGCGATACAATCTTGTGCTGTTTAGATGAAATAGTTTCGTGAGGCACACAAGACAGCGCAATGCTCTCTATGTCATTATGGCTGGATTAAAATGAACAAAGGAACTTCAAATTAATATTATGCCGGCACATTTGTGCGCTCCGCTAGTGAAGAGCCCTACTTAAAATAGTCAATGTCAAAGCAGGTTTTAAACAAGTAAAGCGCATTGAGGGCCAACTGCGATGCAAGTGAACCAGTTTTAAGGAGATACGACTCACTTGCGACAGCAA